>NC_031769.1:147313137-147369285 GCF_001522545.3 Parus major
GGCGCCTGCAGCAGCCAATGAGGAGACAACGGCAGACCGAGGGGGCGTGGTCTCTGGTCTGTGTGGGCGTGGTCGGGGAAGAGGCGGGGCCTTGTGGGAGTGGGCGGGGTCAAGGGGTGAGGGGAGTGTGAGGGAAGGGGGGGAAAGGAACGAGAGAGAAATGGAGAGAGCGGCACTGGAGCACCTCGGCTGTGGAAACTGGACTGGGCTGGGACAGCTGGGGCTGTTCAGCCTGCAGAAGAGAAAGCTTCACAGAAAAGTTAGAGCCCTTTCCAATGCCTAAAGGGTCTCCAAGAGAGCTGGAGAGGGATTTTGGAAAAAGGTGTGGAGTGACAGGAGAAGCAAGAATTGCGTTAAACTGCAGAGGACAGGTTTAGATGGGATATTAGGAAAAATCTCTTTGAGGGTGGTGAGGCACTAGCACAGGTTTCCCAGAGAAGCTGTGGCTGCCCCATCCTTGGAAGTGTTCAAGACCAGGCTGGATGAGGCTTGGAGCAACCTGGGGGATAGTGGAAGGTGTCCTTGCCCATGGCCGGGGGTTGGAACTGGATGACCCTTAAGGTTGCTTCCAACACAAAATATTCTATGATTCTAAGAAAAAGAACATGAAGATGATGAGGAGGAAGAGGAGGAGGAAGAAGAGGAAGGAGAAAGATGGTGATGACAAGGACGAAGAGAATGAGGAAAAGAAGAAATAAGGAAGAGGAGGACGATGAAGATGAAAAAAGTGATGAGAAAGAGAAAGAGGAGAAAGAAGAGGGAGAAGAAGAAGAAGGAGGAGAAAACAAAGATCGCAAAGAAGAGCCTGGGGGCAGAGTCAAGGGGAGACCACAGAGGCCTGGGCTGAGTGCAGCAGTGTCTCCTGTCCTCTGGGGGGAGATGCCCTTAGTCCCCTGACCGATGAAGGGAGGAGGCTGCCCATTCCTGAGGCTATACAGGATATATTTAACAACTCCCATTAGTGGTTCTGAGTACGTGTGAGGCACAGGGGTGACCCAGCTGTCACAGACTCAAGCTGGGATTCAGAAGCTGATGTCACTTTATAGCCAAAGCCCTTGCCTCAGGTTGTCAACCTTTGTGTCTACAGCTCATGTCTAGATCTGTGGTGTAAAGAACTACCATAAATTCAGAGGAACAGGAGCAGAGCACCTGACGCCATCACAAGTTTTCATTTATTTCTAACTTGTCGAGGTCTCTCTTACCAGAATTCACTGCAGAGGCAGCCAAGGGCTTCAAAAACTGAAAAAGAATAATAGGGGGCTTGGGGTCACAGGCACAGAGGGATGAGGTTATTCCTCAGTAGACACAAACATGTAGAGATGAATATCAGGAGATCCTCAGATGTTATTGCTTTTTAAGGATATTTTTACCTCTTCCCTGAAAGGCACTAAACTGGTATCCTCTAAACCAGAATGGTCTGAGAGTGCTTTATGCTTCTGAGAACATTGTTCAAAGTATGCAGTCCTCCTCTGTGGTTAAGGGATGACCTGGACGCATAGATCATAGAATATCCTCAGTTGGAAGTGATCCACAAGCATCATCAACTTCAACTCCTGGCCCTGCAGAGGACAACCCCAAAAGTCACACATGAGAGTTTTGTCCAAATGCTTCTTGAGCTCTGTGAGGCTTCGTGCTGTGACCACTTCCCTGGAGATCCTATTCCAGTGCTCAGCCACCCTCTAAGTGAAGAACCTTTCCCTAACATCCAACCTAAACCTTCCCTGACACAGCTTCAGGCTGTTGCACAACACAGCCTTGACATCCTAGCCTGTTAGGACCTACAGCAAGTCCTCCAGCAGGACTTGAGAAGGGCGATTTGGCATATGATGGTTTCAAAAGAGTAAAGGAAATAAGTAAAATTTACCAAAGTTTCTTAACACCATGAATCTTATGCAACTACAGTGTTATATGTGTAAATGTATAAAATGGATCCTTGGATAAAAAATTTGGAATCTGTTGATTGATTTCAAAGGATATTCAAGACATTTGGTGTCTGCAAGTTTGAAACACGCCACTGGATGAAACGCTTTTTCCTTCTCTCCATCCCCTTCCCCTCTCAACACAGAGCATAAGTTTAACCTTGGTTAGGCATCAGCAAATTCACACCTTGAAAAGAAGTCTGCTGAGAACAGAAAAAAACTGTGACTTCCCTTGCAATTGACATTTAGGTTCTGCTGTCTGACTCCCTGCTACTTTTTCAAAGTGAGAAAATTATCTGTTTTTCACATCAGCGTTTTTTTTTTTAATGAAACTCAGAGCGTGACTTTTGGTGGTGCTAAAATCAGTCTGGCAAAGCCCAGGGAGAGCTCTGGAGGGCAGAGGTCCCCCTGCTAACACTGGTGATGGTGGGACCCACAGAGAAGTCTGCCTGTGACTGCTTTCTTTAAAAGCCAAAAAACCTGAGAACTGAAACAGACAAACAAATCCAAAGAAAAGTGTCGCAGTTGCTGAATTTGGTTGGGTATTTTTGGTCAAGTCTTTTCTTGTTAGAACAGCATGATGCCTTTCCCTTCCATGGGATTCCCAGGCATGAAGGGAACTGTGCTTGGCTCTGAGGGAATACGTTTGTTTTTCTGCACCCTTTATTGTTTGTAAAAACGACAGACCTGCCTTTCTCTCAGACACAGCAAATGTCAGTAATCTGTTTTTTATTTAGTGGAGAACCTGAGAACGGTGGTTGGCAAAGCCGTTCTTTTGCTTCCCATCTGAAATGTCACATGGCAAACTGTAGTGCTTGAGCACAGCCTCAGCTTGACAGCTCTGGCAGAAGAAAAAGGGCCAACAGCATGAGGCTCCACCACATTCCCTCAGAAGTGCTGTCAAACCCAGCTTGCTCCCTCTTGCATGGGTGAGGCTGAAGGGTTGCTGTGCCTGGGAGTGTTGCTTCTTGGCCGGGGGTGTAAATTCATACCAATTTGACTGACACTCTTGGGCACCACAGAATCAGAGAATATCCTGACTAGGGGAGCTTTTGTCCATTGTGAGCTGGAGGGGAAATTGAAACATTAAAAATTGATGGGCAATGCGACTGGGGAACACCTTCAGGCCTCCTGGCAAGACTGAATCCATCTTCAGTCAAGCCTCTGCCTTGCTTCTCTGTATTTTAGAAAAACAGGCAAAGAGAAATGTTTCCACAATCAGGTCACAGCCTTAAGAGGATCAAGAAGGCTTCATGTTAGCTGTAATTTCTGAATTTGAATGGATTTTCAGCACAAATATCGACAATCTCCCATGCACGTGAACATCCTTGAGCATGTTTTTCAGCCTAATGCACTGAAAAGCAATGTGGAAGGATTGTAACCTCTGCACAGATGCTAATCCCAGCAGGCTGTGTTTGCCTTAGTGTTAGTGGAAAGCCTGGCTATGTTTTAATGTGTGCTTGTCAAAGTGCTTGTATTACAGCTGGGACACTTTCCTGGATCTAGCCCACGCAGCCTCCATGTTTGCAGAAAGGATAGAAATGCAATCCATACACCTGCTTTGTCTGAAGTTCTGTAATCTTTTCTTTCCTGCCCCTTCTGTCATTTCCATTTCAATCAAACTCAGCTTTCTTCAAGCCACAACACCATTAACAGTGAACTGATGTAAAAAATGACTCTGCTTTTTGCCACCTGCAGACAGCACTTCTCACAGCTGCTGTGTTAGAGGGGGAAGCAGCAGAAAAGTGATAACTCTGGGTTGGAAAGGTTGCAGGAGAAACCACTCCTCCAGGGTAGGAAGTGAAACATGAATTCTTGAGATGTCAGTGTTGATGTTACAGCACTGATACCTCCTTCCTATCCACTAAATGTTCAAATTGAGCAAGTCCTCCACTGAATTTGTCAGCCACTGGAGGTTGTGTCTTGATCCTCTACACCAGCTACTTCTGGTCCTTTGGTGAGGCAATTATCACATCATGTTCCTTTGGGGCTGCAACATCTCAGTGAGGTTTCCTGACTCAGACATCACATTCACGGGCATGACAAGTGACCTGGCTTTTTCCAGCTTGCAGAGGTCCCAGAAACTGCTGTGTGTTGACTATTGGTTACATTTTTTTAATTTTTTCTGGGAGAGATAAAAAAGTTGAAAAATGCGAAAAAAAAACCACCCCAAAACACACCAAAAAACCACAACCCCAAAGCCTTGCAATGGTTCTGGTTCAAATATTATTTTTTAAATTTAGCTTTTTCTCCAGTAGAGGCTAAAAATGGAACACTTAGCTCTTCAAGAAGTCATTTAATAGCTGGACCAGCACTTGGAATTCACTTGAAGGCACTGACTAATTCAGCACGAGCGAAACTGAAGTTTACTCATACGTGGTAACACCTTTCTTTTTCCCACACTCATCAAAACCTTGTTTGCCTGCTTCACAGATTCCCCAGGTATTAATAGCCAGCAAAGGCTTCAGAACAGAAAGAGCTCGGTCCAGAGACTCTGAGGTTGCACTGGGATGTAAAAGAGATGCAGTTGGCTATAAAGGGAACTCCACCACTGCTGCAGATATCCTGGTTTCTTGCAGCTGCCCTCCTACACAGCTGAAGCTCAGTCCTGCTTTCTCAGGCACAGGGCATAGAGCTCAGACACCAGAGCTCTCCTCTGGGCTGAGAACATCGTTAAATCCTTGCAGGCACCACAATCAGGAATGGCATTTTAACCACATCAGGGAAGGCGGGATGGATCTCCCAGGGCAGGGCTTCTTCACATGCGGTCCCTGCACTACTGGTGGTCCCCAGTGTGCCTGAAGGTGGTCTGCAGGATAATTGCAATTAGGAAAATGAAACCATACATGTTGCATTCCCATGCACGCGAGCCAGCAATCAGAAAGGAGGATGAAGTAACAGTAGCAGATAAAGATTTTGAGTTTTAGATCCTGGTGATGGTTCCTTCATTGATGTTGTACTCAAATTTTGTGCTTTTTTTTTGAAAGAAGCTGAAGTGATCATTTGGTTTAGGGAGGCTGATGTGGGGCAGCTGGTTGCCCCACTTCATCTGGCACTGGAAACCAGGGCTGGTCCCTGCTGCAAGAGCACTACTGTTGCCAGAAGTTACCTGCAGCCAACCCCACATACCTATTCAAAGTACTTTTTTTCCTCATTACAGGACATTCTTGCATAATCTCTCTTGTATGATAAGGAACAGTGCCTACTTTCTGTCTCACACCCAGGCCTCCAGACTTAGCCAGGCCTAAGGAACGGACTATTCTGCTTAATGGGCTCCACCTGGGAGTGTAGACACATCCTAAGGGTAGGATACTATCTGGGTGGGGGGAGAGGGTGCTGCCCCAGGCATCCAGCACTGGGGATCACAGGCTGGTGTGGAGACAGCCATTGGAAAAGGGTGAGAAACAGCACTCAGAAATTTCTCTGTGCCTCAAAGGAGCTTTCTCTTTGATCCTGTTAGAGAAAAAAACCCCAGAGTGCTTAATTTCTTTTGTTTGGGGTGACTGCTGTTTTCTCTGGGGAGGATTTTCCAATGGTGCTGCTGAAAATTGAGTGAGGGAAGGGGGCTTGCCCACCTTCACCTCAACAATGAAGTGTCTGGATTTTCAATTGAACCTCAATTAAATTGACCTGACACCATTTAAACCAGTAAAGTCCCAAGGCTGTGCATGGGGTAGATCTCTCAAATGGCCCCAGCCATTTGTTCTCCTGTGAGATCTGTAGGATCCCACTTGGCTGGTCCTGCATTTACACCTCTGTTTTCAGTACTAATGAAAACATCTTTGGTGGGGTTTAGCTCAGACTACTTCAATGCAACCTAAAATTTTGGTAAAAGACCAAGCACCTGGAGCAGGATCTGGCCTTTCCCAGGAGGTTTGGTTGCATCCAGTGATGAATGTGAAAGAAACTCATGGTTCCTGGGATAGCTAAGACAGGGGATGAGTGAATCAATTTTCAGTTAGGTGCGTGGTAGGGGCTGTTTTTCCTTGCAGAAGTACTTCAGGTGATCCAACACAGATCAGAAGAAAATAGCAACTTGTCTTTAAGCTTAAATGAGAAAGAATTATACTTTCAGTCCTCATGGGCCATGATTTAATACTGCTGGTGGCAGCAGAGTGAGCGAAGCCTTCTGATGATTTCCTCTCCATTTCATGGAAGGTGGAGGCAGGAAAATGTTAAGTGACTTTCCCAAGGTCATGTAGGAAATCAGTAGGGCGGGAGCGGGGTCATTAGAGCATCCTTTCTCCAGAATTTAACAAGAAGTGGACCAGAGGTGCAGAGAATGAACATGACTTGCCCAAGATTGTGGGATCATCCCATCTCCTGAGGCCCTGACATCAAGATTATCACTCATTTCCCATATTTTCACTGCAAAAGGTGAATGGGTAGGGGTGTGTGGGGGAAACAAGGCAGTTGCTAGTAATTCAGTTGAGCTTGACTGGACATGCACAAGCAATCTGGAGAAGGAAATAGCTCTAGTTCTGTCTGGTTCAGCATAAACTCCGCCCACCAAAGCTTTCCGGCAGGAAATCAAGTTACAAACATTAAATGATCTGAGCAAATTCTCATACACTGATCCTACCCTGAGGACAGAACACTTTTGCGAGCTGCTTATTGAGGCTGTAGTTTGATAAACCTTAACCCTTTCTGCAGTGGCACTTTGAGGGCATCACAGTTTCTTGTGCTGGCCAGGTAGGAGAGATCACAATCAAGAAAAAAAAAAAAAAAAAGGATTTACAACTGTTTGGAGTCATTCTTCATCAGTAAAGAAGCCCTGAAAGCTGTCTTCATGTGGAGAAAAAAAGGGGAAGGCTGGAGTGGAGAGTCATTCTTCTACTTGCTTTTCCTACTGAAAAATTGAGATCTGTTGACAATATGTTTCCTGGAACACCCTAAAGATGACCAAAAAACGTGTGGTTTTTGGCACCAGCCTGACTGTGCAAGTGAAACCTCTCAATGGAGAAAGGAACCAAATTGTACTTGGACTGTTTCAGACCCTTTGTTTTGCATTAGGAGAAATGCCTGAGAAACAATGAGTTGTCATCGTAATAATCCACCTACTACTTCAGCTAAGGGTTAACATAAATTGTAATCTGCATTTAAATTATATGATGAACCTTAAGGAAAGGAACTTGATGCTTGGTAATAGCCCTAAGATTTAAAACGAAAAAGCACAGTGAGGAGGGGAGCCTTTCTTTTCACGGAATAGGAAGCAAAAAGAAGCACAGCTCATATTTTTCTCTTTATCCAATTACCAGTAATGTAGATGAATGTCTGACACTGAGGAAAGAGGGGAGGTGGAAACTGCCTGCAGAGACAGCGAGGCTGTTTTTCACATGCTGGCTTGTTTGGGGGGCTTGCAGCCCCTCAGTGCATTGCTGGAGAGTGGGAGGGTGGGGATGGCCCCTGCAAACAGTGCTTCCCTCCCGAGCCAGCTGTGTCTCAGGTTTCCTTTCTTTTTGCTCGAAGAAGCAGAGCATCTCCCGATGAAGGTCACAGCTTTGATCCCCACAGCTCGCTCTCGTGTTTATGGATGGCCATTATTAGTAACACAGGGTAGTGCATGCTCCGTGCCTGCCCTTGTCTGACTGCAAGGGAGCAGGGGCAGCATAACAAAAGAAGGTATAAATAGAGCCTTTTTAAAAGCCTGTTAAATGGGAAGAGACTTTTAGGAAGGAGAGAGAAAGAATGAGGCGGGTTACCATAGGAACTGCCAATAGTTTATTTAAGAAGGGCAAAGAAACAAACACCACAAAAAGATGAAGCCAAGAGGACTTGGGGATTACTGAAGGTCTATGTGAGGGTACAGACAGGAAGGGCCAGGTAAGAACTGTGAGCTTCTACAAAAGCTGTGCTGAAAAAATTCATCTCACTTTACCTCTTGCAAAGTGGTCTGGAAAATGTTACTATGAAATGTGTGTTTCCAGTTAGGGAAACTGCATTTCCAGGTTTTTTGAGGGAGATGGAGGCTGAAGAAAGGCATGAGAACAAATGTCATGTTGGTGAAATAAATCATCAGGAGCAAAGGGCCATGTTACCTCTGACTAATCTGAACCCACTTAATACAAACTCATGTTTTTGGTCACCCTGATGTTAGAGGAATAGCAGAGGATATTCTGATGTGTTGACAATGAGTAATATTTTTCATTATGATGATGATGGTGATCATGATGTGGTTGCCCCGTCCCTGGAAGTGGTCAAGGCCAAGTTGGATGGGACCCTGAGCAATCTGGTCTAGTGGAAGGTGTCCCTGTCCATGGCAGGGAGTTGGAATGAGATGATCTTTAAGGTTCCTTCCAACCCAAACCGTTCTGTAAGTCTATAATTCTCTGTTATTTATTGTTCCTTTTCCCCCATTGGAAAGCTCTCACTGGGTCAGGAGCAAATACTGAAGAGTGAGAATGCTTTCACCTTTGATGGACAACAAGGCTGTCTGTCTTCCTTATCCCAGCTGCTGTCTTCACTTCTCAAATGTTTACTCTGGGATTATGTATTTTGTACATAAAACACCTATCCTAACAATTCACCTTCATTTTTCCTGTGCCCAGAAGATGCATGCTGCCTGAAGACCACCTTGTGCAAAATGCTGCACATTCATAGGACAGAAATATGCTTTCTGGACTGAAGAGAACTCAACACCAGGAAAGAAGCAGCAGATAGAGCAGGTGTGACAGTACTCAGAAAAAAATGCAACGGGACTGTCCCAGTCTTGGTTTTAGAAGGTCAAAGACCAGAAACTCAAAAGTCCCTGCAGTTGAGGTGTCTCTTGCTGTTTCATTTTTAATCTTTTAGTTTCTAAATCAGTGTAAGGATTTTCTAGTTCCTGACTTGTAATTTTGAAAACTTCAGGTCTGGTACTACTGAAGAGTTCAAATGATGGAGAAGCCACAAAGAGAGAGTGTCTCTGGGAAGAGAGCTAAGAATTGCAAAAAATTATTATTTCATTTAAGAATTGCACCAACAACTTCAGCAGAGAGAGAAACAGTTGCAAAAGTCTCCTGCCTCTTTGCAGTGGAGAAAGTACACTGGAACTTCCTATTCTTTTTGGTTTCATGATACCATGTAAAGCAAATTCTGTATTTTCACAACAGAGCAGGAGACTTTCTGTTGGGTTTCTATCCAGAGGCCCCTTCCTCACTGAAAAGAAGGCAGATTTTTTTTAAAGCCATGGAGTATGAGCTGAAAGCCCTATTTCTACTTAGAGAAATCATAGAAGCATAGAATGATTTGAGCTGGAAGGGTCCCTAAAGATCATCTTGTTCAAACCTCTCTGCCAGGGGCAGGGACATCTTCCACTCGATCAGGTTACTCAAAGATGCGTCCAACCTGGCCTTGAACATTTCCAAATCCAAAAGTTTGTTCTCAATTTATTTCTCCAGCACCTCTCTGCTCACTGAATGCATTGCAGCAGCAGCACCACAGCAGCAGCACCACATTACTGATCCTCTGGATGAAGTCTGAGGCACAGCTTGAAGGGCTGATGCTTCTGCGAGCCCATTAACACAGACATTTTTGCCAGGGGATGGAAATGAATTCATCCAAAAAATGCCGTAGGTTACCTAGCTCAGGCCAATTTTTGTGCAAAGCCAAACCTATGGGTGGCATATTTATTTTTAGGTTTTGAGCTAAATTCTCTTCATTTTCTCCCCCAGAGCAAGAGGCAAATCAGAACGCGACTGCTCTGCTTTCTACATTTCCCTGACCCTATGGAGAGTTATCCCATATGCCCACCCATGCATGAGAAATTCAGGGTGAGCATTTTCGGAAGGTTTCACACAGCCTTTGATGTCTCCCAGCCTGGGAAATTTGTCCTCCTCCTGCTTCCCAGCTTGGAAGGTCTCACTGTGGTATCTGCATGAGATAACGCTCCCTTTTGCAGTCTGCACTCCGGGTCAGTCTGACTGTTTGCTGTGGGACTGCAAAAGGGATATTTCCCTCCAGATATTGCAGAAGGGCCCTCTTGGAGAGGCTGGCCAGCCTACAGAGCTGGGCAGTTCAGGCCACTCCTCCCTTCTCACAGAGATTGAGTTATGCCAGGCTTTGACCTAAGTGAAACTGCTGACGGTCACAGGGATTTGACTAATCTCCTTAGGTCGCTGTGAAATTTGTGATTCCTTTTACGGAACAGAATTTTTTTATGATTTTCTTTTTTTCCCTTTGGGCTAACTTGCAATGTAAAAATAAACTGGAGCCCATGGTGGGAGATTAATTTCCTCCCAAACTCAGGAAGGGCAGTCAGTCAACGCAAGATCCTCCTGGCCCATCCCAGGAGGATGCTGCTCCTGGATTCATTCCTGGAGACAGCTGCTGTCCGACCTTGCTGTAAGACTTCCTTCCCCAGTGCTATCCTCCTGGTCCTGCTGTAGCCCTGTGGGGTCTGAGTGCAGCCCCTGGGCACAGCCCAAGGCATTTCCTTCCCTCCAGGCTCTGCTCTGACTCAGAGTCCTCACCTAGCAATACTTCTGGGGCTGGGAAGCTGAAATTATAAAACCCTATGTGATGGATTTCTAACCATACTTGACCTATTTCCTAGTGAAGGAAGAGCCAACATCTCCACAGGTACTCAACATCCAGGGGCTTGTGAGTGATTTTTTTTTTCCATTTTCATGGCTCAAAGAGCTTCTTTGCAGCTTCCTCCCAGGGTAATTTTGTCTCTTCTGTGCAGAAGCCTCCATTCCTGTGGTTTTCCCATCAGTCCTGCTTCCAGTATGCTCCTGCCCTTTCCAGAATTTGGTAGGGTTTGCCTCATGCCCATGATACATCTCCTACTTGATGAGCATTAGCCCATCTTTCCAGGCGCTCTGATCCTTCCTGACCCAAATTACATTTAAGGTCAGTTCCATTATAAATTCCTCAAACACCCCGAGAAGAGTTGCAGTTTGGCATTGTGCTCTTGTACCCAAAGCTCTGCAGAAACCCTGGACCCTTGTGGAGGTTTGTACACAGGTGACAAAGAAACTTCCACAAATCGCTCAATGCATATGGTTGCTGCACAATGCTTGTGTTAGTCAAATAATTAAGAACTGGCTGCTCACAGAAATGACAGAGCCTGTCTCATTTTTTTGTTGTGCTCCAGGGGTTCCTGTTTCTGGACATACCCATGAATTAAACTGAGTGAGCTGGCAGGGAAGAAAGAGTCTCTGAATGTTGGCATGAAAAGCCCCACCACAAATTCAGCTGTCATTGTCCCTCTGCTTTGAAAGTTTTAAGCCCTTCAATTAGGGAGAAATGATAATACCCAGAGTGGGATTCCTATGCTCTTATTTTGGCACGTAGAGTTGAGATGTCTGGCTTTGGCTGAACTAGTCACTGTCAGCTCTCTTCGGTGCCAATGCAGAAAAATAGGAAGAACCAGAGTGTGATTCAATCTACAATAGTGTGTGAAAGAGGTCAGATGAATCACAGACTGTAAAGGAAGCTGAATCTGCATGGCCAGACATAAGATTCTACATTTTACAGATCTAAATTTAAGTGGAATGAATTCTACTCCTGTGACTCAGGTGGTGGATTGTGCTGCAATGACAAACTGATTATGCTGAGTAATGCAGCTCTGATTTCGTGACTTACCTTCACCTCTTTTCCTTGCCTGTGTAAAGGTGCAGCACTGTCCTGTTGATTCACTTCTTGGCCCTCAGTGGCAGAACTGTGCCAGGTAGCATCTAGCTGGGCACGAAGCATGTGCTTGTCTTCTGGGGCTGCAACCATGTGGCCTTGCCTTGTGCCTCCAGGTTTCTGTCCTCTAAGACAAGGCAGCTCTGAATTAATAAAAGTGCTGAAGCATAAAGTCACAAGCAAAGTCTGAAGAGCTCAAGACTGCAACGCTGAGAGGTCAAGAACAGGCTGAGGGCTCATGGTGGCTCAGGAAGCTGGGGAGAGGGCCTGAGATAAGGGCAAGGGGGCAAATGTGGTAGGGGTGAACATGTGAACATGAATAATTAAAAGCACAAAATAACATGAGAAAATACCCCACGAAAAGTGGGGTAGAAAGGTGGGCTTGGGGCCACCATGTAAAGTCACATCTGGGTTCCTAAAACCAAGTAATGAAAGAAGTGATTTTGCTGGAGATTTTGCTGCTTGTTTCCTGATCCTTGGATCTGTGTCCAGTGATTCACATGGTTTATTGTGCAACCAGCAGCATTGCCTCCTTGTGAGCTGCAGCGATGGGGATTTTATTCTCACAGTGCATTACTAGAAATTCTTTTAACATTTTCCCTAGAATTCCCTGGCTAGGTTATCCCTAGAAATCACCAGCTGGGAAGCAGGATTAATAAGCAGTTGTGTCCTCCTTCTCTGAACCTCAAGGGCATGTCATTGACGCCACTCTGCTCCAGGGCCCCGCTTCCCTGGTGGGAATCTGTTTCTTGTTCCCTGTGATATGTGGCAATCCTCCACATTTGAAATAGATGTGCCAGACTGTGACAGGGAAAAGTGCCTTGGGCAGGGCAGATTGGAGAGAGCTGGCAGGGACCAGAGTCACAGGGTGTCTCTTGGGTGCATTTCTGCCTCTCTTGCTTCTTCTGACAGGGAGAGGAGGACATGGCTGAGGGCTGTGCTTCTCTGTCTGAGCCAAGGACATGGAGAAGCTGTGCTTGTGCCCCTGGGAATGTGTTCAGAGCAGGAACATGATGCAGACAAGAGGAGACCAGAACTTCTCTAGGTGCTGCTACCAGGTAGCATCATCCAGGTGGAGAAGGTGGTTTTGCAACAGGTATTAACGGGCTAAAATTCAGATGTAACCTGCTCAGTGAAGCCTCTGGCAGGATGAAGGGGACACTTTCCCCTATCCCAGGTTGCTCCAGAACCCATCCAACCCAGCCTTGGAACACTTCCAGGGATGGGCCACCCACAACTTCTCTTGGCAACCTGTTCCAGGGCCTCAACACCCTTACTATTAAGAATTCATTCCTATTGTTTAATCAAAACCTATTCTGGTTCAAATTAAAGCCACTTAAATGGCCTCTCTAGTCACTGAGTCCTCTCCTGGCTTGTGCCAGTGCTGTCTGTAGGTCCTTAAGACTCACCTGGAACTTTGCCCGTGGTCTGGGCCAGTCTTGCCTAGAAGATGTAGAGTCAAGTAAGTTCAGTTGTTTACCCCAAGTGGTCAGAGACAGGACCAGGAAGATGCTCCACTATCTCCTGTTGTGAGGTTCTTAAAAAACCCAGAAGGTTTTCTTCTTCCACAAAGCCTAAGAGACCCTGAATACTTTAATTCATGCTAGCTATTAGTACAGTGATAATTAAATAATGATGAATGCTCCAGAGGGAAGTGCTCAGTAGATACATGACCTTGCTGCTAGAAATTGTCCCTTCCTTTTTGCTCATAATTCTGGTGTAGCTCCAATTAACCTTTGAACTGCTGAATAGATCCACATAATCCCAAAGAGATTTCCATGCCAATCTGGTGGAGACTTATGGGTGAGAGCAATGCCTTAAATTGCAAGCTGCTTGGGATGGGAAAAACTCCTTCCCATTTCCTCATTCTTTGTAGCTTTGAGTTACTGATTGTTTGGTGTAAACACAAGTTGGGTGGTGCATTAGGCTGTGGTGAAGCTGGAATTTTATCCTGAAATATGTATGTGGTGATAGGATCATTATTCATCCCTGCATGCCATACCTGCTCCTGTGGGCACAACTTGTTTTGCCAGTGGATGCTGATGGCGTGGAGCAGTGAAGAAGTTTGAATCCTGGAGGAATGGGTCAGCCTCCCATGAAGTGGTTTGTGGTACTCCACACCTGAAATGGACTCTGTATTCAGGGTGCTGAGATGATGAGTGCATCAAGAAGTCAAACCCTTTTACCACAGAAGGACAAAGATTTGGAGATCTGGGCTCTGTGTCCAAATGCTCTGCTGTGGGATGGCTGATGTGTCTTTAAAATGCACCAAGATCCTGGGCCAAATGTTCTTGTCTCAAAGCAGTAAAAGTTGAGTTATTCCTGGGAGTGCTTTTCTGCCTAAGGGAGAGAAGGATCTGACCCATAGATAACCACCTCCACCTGGAAGTGTCAGCCCATGCAGAGGAGTTCAGCTGGCAGGAGAGCCCCTGATGGAGGCAGAGAGTTGAATGCAGGGATTTGGAGCCATTCATCCTGTGCTCCCATGTGTTTGTGTCTCCCCTTGGTTCCCACGCCTCTGCACTTCCTTGTTTAGCCCAGGCCCGGAAGCAAAACTGCTGAAATGCAAGGAGGAAAGTTATTCTCATGGTGTTTCCAGTCCAAACAGAACCAGGAGGGAGAGAGGAAATCTCATGAGAAAGCTTGACAGATTTTCAGCCCAGTCCCACTCAGGGCTGTGGAGCCTCTGGTGTTCCATCTGAGCCTGTGGGTCCGGAGCTCTCACCACATTTCCATGTGCCTGGAAATCCCGCAGCACCAAAGCAGGATGACAGCAGTGCTGATGTCCAGGGCCCTCCTGCAATCCCATGGATTCCAGCTTTCCTCTGAACCAGCCCAGATTCAGTGAGAAGTGGTGTGTTTGCTGCTTGTTCCCACCATGGATGAGGATGGTGAGGCTGTGGGTGACTTCTGCAAGTGGGAGATTTTTCTGCTGGAAATTAAGCTCCTCCTTTCCTCACACTCAGACAGGATATCCAAGATAGAACCAGGAACTTCAATCTGGAAAGCAAGCCCAGTGCTCTGCAATAGCACCAAACTTCTGGGTATCTTCTCGCCTCAGATATCTCCACATTTCCCCATGTGTGGCCTATCAAGGGAAGAGGTGGGATGGAAGAGCTGTCCTGGAGCATATCTTTTGAATGCAGAGTCCTAGAAATTGGCAACAATGCAGTCTTCTGACAGTGTGGGAGAGGACATCAAGGAATAAGTTGGATGTTGCATCCAGGCACTGTCAGACATCATGCTAGGATGTGGGAAGAGCAAGAGGCACTTGTTTGTCCTTGGATAGTCCTTGACCTCCTGAAGCCAGGATGGTCAGCTCTGGGCATTGCTGTTCTACCCAGTGCCACCCTAATCCCTGTCCTTGCTCACATCCTTTGGATGCCTGGTCTTGTTTGCCTTGATTCCCTTCCCAGCTGTGGTCTGTACTGGCTAATTGCAGACTGTGCTAAATCAAAAAGTGCTTCCTGTGTATTTGGCTGTAAATTTATCACCCCTTGCTGAATGATGGTGGCAATTAGGAGTTTGCTGCATCCCCAGCTTTTGTTCTGCAGTGCAGCCAGTGTGGCAGCAATTAATCCCCCAGCAAACACAGCAGAGGTGAATTCAGCAGCGCTGGGGACAGAGATAATCTTGGGATAATTTATAATTGTAAAGCCATGCTCAGAGCAGGAGAGACCTCTGGGACTTGCTTTGCTTTTTGTTTCAGAGGGAAGGCTGACTGACTGACAGAGAGCTGGCGTTAGCTCGTGTATTTGTCCTGTTTGCATTGGATCACTTCCATCTTCTGGCAAGGAGGGACTGGCTTTGCGATGAATTTTATCTCACATAGGAGAGATGAGCAGTCTGAAGATGGTCTCAGCTGAGCAGTGAGAGAAAAACCAGAAAGCTCTGGTTCTTCCATGTTGTAACTGTGAGCAACTTGCCCCAAAATGGTAGAGAATCCCTATCCCCACTCGCAGGGATTCATGCTCTCTACCTTGAGGTTCCCTAAAGACCCTCAGGAGTGATGTTCTGCCATTTCTTTGGTTGTATAAGGACCCCAGGGAGAAGCTTTTAGTGGAGGTGTTTCAGTCAAGTGCGTTTTAAAGTCTCCTGAGACCACCTTAGCACAGGTCTCAGTCGCTTCATCAGGTATGAATAAGCTCCTACACAAAAACCCTGTGGGATGCTGCTGGGGGGAAACAATTCTTCACTGAATTTGGATTTTCTCCTTGCTTCTCAGCTCAGCCTTTGTGGGAATGTTTTCCTTCACAGGAGGACAGGGGTATGGGCTTGGCTGGGAAGTGCTGAAGAAATCCTGGGTTCTCATTTCTCCAATGAGGTGAAAACAAGTTGTTTCAACGTGTAAATCCATTTCACAGGTGTTCTTTGGAACAGATAAGCATCACCAGCATTTTTTTAACCCACGGATGGAGACATTTAGTCTCCACAATGTTATGAACCAAAGCCAAAGCTCTGCAGAGCTGTGGTGAAGCTGGGGATATGTTGTGTACCTAAAGTGTTATTTTAGGGTCTAATGGACTAAGATTAGGAATGGCACCCCAACATTCACTGAAGGCACTGGGAATGTTTAGCAGGTATGTTTTGAAGGGGCTTCTCTCCCCTTAGTGACCTGTAACAGGGCTGTTTCCTGCTAAGGATCTGGGATGATGAGGTAGAGCAAGACTGGGTGTTCAGTACCTGTACAGTAAACTGGGAGAGTCAACAGGGTAGGAAACACACACTCTTACAAAAAAACAAGTGAAGGGCAGGTAGTTAAATGGCCATTTTATAAACACATGACAGGTAACGAAGGAAATTATTATCAGCCATTAGGGACTGGTCAAGAGAAAACTTTTGGATTGATCAAATTCTCTTTGCTGGAGTTGTTCTGGAAAGGAGAGATGCAGTAGCTGCCTTGGCTCCAGCAGGGCTTTCCTCAGTAAAATGATCATCCTGAAACAGCAGAAGCACAACTCAGATGCTTTTTAACAGGACTTCTGAGAGGGATGGTGATGGTAAGCATGGGTCTGCAGGGTGGATGGATGAATCCAGAGGAGGATTATTCAATCTGCTGGACATGCAGAGTCAGGAAGGATTGAGAAAAGCTCTGAAGGATGAGATTGGGAAGGAGGGGGACCCTCAGTTTGTGGAGTAGTAGCCTTTCCAAAGTAGGGTGAGATTCAGCTGGGAGGTGCGTGGGGTGGAATAAAGCAGGAGGAACATTCAGCTGCACAAAGACAGAATGGGGAGCAACCGGTTTGGGCAATGGGTTACAAGCACTGTGAGTCAGGAAATCCACCCTCTGGAGAGAGTAAAGAGAGTACTGGGAGTTGTAAACAAGCATATCACCTAGTAGTAAACTTTGAGTTTACTTAGAAGTGGGGCAAGGTATTTCTAGGTATATAAATATATAAATATATATATATATATATACAAAAATATATAGTTTCTAAGTATAGAATAGGATAACAGAAAGATCTCAGAAATTTGCCTCAGGAGGAAATGTTTAAAGAACTGGGGTTTTCAGCTGAAGAGGAAAAGCACAATCTCCCATGGTCATTGAAATGGTTTTTGTGATGTAAAAAGGCTACTGTAAACCAAAAAGAAATGTCAATACTGTCTGTTGAATTTCTATTAAAAATGTATGCTGAATTCTCCTGAGTTTAAATATAGCTCAGCTAATAGAAGAGGACTTTCTTCTGGGAACTGGTGTTGCATACACTTAATTAATGATAATGAACACTGCACAAAGATTTTGACTGCAAGGTATTCCAGCAACACTTAATTCAGTCTGGACATCTGTAATTTGATAAAGTGATTGCCAAACAGGGGTGGAGGGAAGGACTAATTATATAGACTACAATAACTTCTCTTCCTGACTGTGTTCAATATGATACTCACTGTCAGATGAAACCTCTTGGAAACTTTGCTCTTTTCTTTTATTAAGTCTGTCTCTTTATTGGCTTTTAAACAAGAACTATATTATTCATTTTGAAATAGCATGTCCAGTAAATTAACTGGTATTTTTCTTTAGGTCTTAAATTCAGTCTGTTATGGATTAATTTGCAGTTATGACTGGCTTGAGCAGTATGAGGCAATATTTTGGTAGGTAGATTGTTTTTCTGCCTGTCTATACCCCTGAAGATGTTGATAGATAAATCAGGGTGTGGAGTGTCTGTCCTCATCAAACAAGTGAAATGGTGAGGACAGGGAGCAGCTGTGCTGAGTACTTAGGGGAATGGTGGGTAGTGCTTCTCTGTAGATACCTATCATAGAATCCCAGAATAGTTTGGGCCAGGAGTTTCCTTAAAAATCATCTCATTCCAACCCCCTCCCATGGGCAGGGACACCTTCCACTAGACCAGGTTCCTCCAAGTCCTGTCCATTCTGCCCTTGAACACTTCCTGGGAGTGTGGCAGCCACAGCTTCTCTGAGCAAACCTGCTCCAGTGTCTCACCACCTTCACAGTAAAGAATTTCTTCCTAATATCTAATCTAAACCTACCCACCTTCAGGTTAAAGCCAGTAAGCCATTATGAGTGCAAGGTCTTCACCAATGATGCAGACAAAGACACTGGGAGTGTGAGATTGTGTACAATAAAGAAACATCCTTGACTGCTGTAAGGCTGTTGTCCCTAATGAAATGATAAGGAATATGAAACGCACTGAACTGGGGCCCTGCTGCCCAAATCCTGCTCAAGTGGTGTCAGCAGAGGAGACCCCCATGGTGCCAGTTTCAAGAGCTCATTGCCATTCTAGGATGTATTTGTACGGGTGTCCAACACCTTCTGATCAAGGAACATCATCTTCAGGCTGTTGCCCAAACCTTTGATAGCCTCACTGGACAAGTGGCATGTCATGGCTGCAGGTGGTGGCAGAGGCAGCAGATTCTTAAAGTCATAGAATCACAGAATGTTTTGGGTGGAAGGGACCACTGAAGATCATGTAGTTGAAACTCTTGTGCCATGGGAAGGGACACCTTCCTCTTGGTTCCTTGGATGCTTGGACAGCTCTGCTGCCAGCCTTCAGGGAGAAGCCAGGAGAACTCCACAAAGTGGCATTCCTTCTGTGGGTAAACAGGATACAGCAGGTGAATGCTGTTTAGAAATCATAAAAAAAAATAAAATAAATTAGTACAACTGGGTGTCAGCTTTCTGCACAATGAGCTGTTGGATCCCATTTCTGAGTTTGTTCTCAGTTGCCACAGCCAGAAGCACACTGAGGTGTACTTAACCCTAGATGTGTGCAGAAACATTACCTATCTCTCAGGTGTTTTTCTCCACTTTTTCTGGAAGACTTCACTTGCTGAGCTGCTCTGAGATAAAACAGCAAAGGAAGAAGACTCCAGGCCCTCCTGTATCCCACATGGCCAGGCACAACAGTGCTGCTGTGCTCTGGCTTTTGTTTGCCAGTGGCAGTGGAGAGGAGCTGACAGAGCCTTGGCCACATCTGCCTCCTCCTCTGCCCGTTCTTCATCTCCAGGAGCTGGGACTTCCTGTGGTTTGGCAGGAGTTGTGTAAACATGTTCCCCAAAGTGCCTCCCCCCGCCTGCCACCGCCTCACGCTCTTGCAAGAGAGGAAACACCGCAGCCGGGAATGTGGAAGGGGATTTCCATGGCTTTAACGAGGTCGGCCTCCTTCTCCAATCCATGGGATTCCTCCTGCCGGCCCCGGTCAGCCCTCAGGGAGATCCTGCCCCACTTGGTGTAGGGTTGGACAGTGCCCAAATGGCATCAGGGTGGTTCCCAGCGTGGGGCTGCTCAGCTGGCTCCCTCCCAGCTTTCCAGCCTCGTGGCCACCTTCCCAGGGTTTTGGTTCCCCTCCTCTAGCAAGGGAACAGGAGGGTGAAGCAGTCCTTGGAGGAGAGGGCGTGTGAAGGAGACCTTGAGCCAGGGGAATGGGGGTGCACCCTGCCTGCCTTTACACCATGGGGCTGTTCCCTGCACCTCTGTGCTCCAGTCTCCTCTGGGGACCCATTTCCTGGCCCTGGACATGTGTGTGGCACTGAACATCTAAATTCCACACAGCTGTACTCTCTTCTTGCTGAATTAGGGGGGTACATCCCACTGGGGACATGCTTCCATACCCTTCAGCCCCCTCAAGGCTGCTGGCTGGCACGGGTCAGGGACAGTACAGAGTTAAACCTCTGCATCTCGGACCATCTCCTAATCCAGAGACCTACTCCTGTCCTGCAAGGCCGTGGGGACGTGGACACTGCTCCTGTCCCACCTCGTCCAGGCTGAGGTACCAGGTCCAGGCTGTGGACATTTCTCCAGATGCCTCCCCGGTGCGATGTCCTGAGATCCTCCCAGCTTGAATCACCAGTCCTGGGTGAGGTGGAGGGGAATGGGCTGTTACTTTCCCATGTGGGGACCAGGAGAGGGGGACAGGCAGTAAATGCAGTGCATGGGTGACATCTAATGTCATACTGGGGTAACACATGCTGTGTTTCACAAATTACCCTACTAATTGTAGAGTTTTTGGAGTGAACAGAAGGATCAGGCCCATCTGGCTCTAAAGAGGCACCGTCTTTCTCAAGGGTTTGTAAATTTGAACCCTCCCATCTTCAAAGCATTTTGCGAAGTTTAAAAGGGACTTCAAAGGTTTTATGCTTAAAATATTAATCTATAAACTACTTTGTACTTGGAAAGCTAAGGTTGTACTTTGATAAAAAAACTTACAGAGTTTTGGAAAAGAAATTACAAGACTGAAGATAGTTTACTTGATTAGATCCACTTTTCAGACACTAAAACTTGACTTTTTGCCTTGCTTTGTGAGGGTATGTACATGAATGCATATATACACATACAAATATTTGAGAACCTGTTGCCAGAGAGGAAAGAACTGTGAAAGAGTTCACACTGTCTCTTCCTGTGGGAATAGCTCTTTGTCTTTACTGCTACCACCTTGGAGTATGTCCAGGCCTAGGACACACCAGGAGTGTCCCTGCTTTTTTAGGTCCTCACAGATAGACAGCAATCAGCAAATCTATTTTCCTTCATTGGGGAGTGCAATTAAATTTGAGCTCAGGTTCCCAGCCTGCACCTGGCCTGAGCACAGCTATTCCTCTTTCAAACATGAAGAAAGCCTTTTATCAGTCTGTGGGATCCGGTGGTGCCATGGCCATGGGGGCAGCCTACCTCTGGAGCATCCTTTGGGAAAGTCCCAGCAGAGAGTTGATCTCTGCAGATTGCAAACAATAGATTGTTCTGGACCCTGCTGTAATTTCATAGAATCATAGAATAGTTTGGACTAGAAGGGACCTTAAAGATCATTTAGGTACAACCCCCCCGCCATGGGACCAACAATTTCTAGTTGATATTGACCCAGCAGCCTCTCCTGTAGTGAAAACTGAGGATGACAGAGAAGCTGTTGCTCTCTCAGCCAGGGAAATGTTAATTCAGACACATCATAGCTTGATAGATCCTCTATGTATTTTACAAAATAGATCCTCTATTTTGTAAAATCTCCATGTTCATGAAAGGCCTGTCTGCACCAGAAGTTCCTTCTCCACAGATGAATTTGATAATGTCCCTAGAGCCCCCTCTGATTCTTCCACAAACCATTCCCAGTTTTTGGGCAGATTTTTGACCAGAAGGTACAGGGAATGCCTTGACTCTTGCTCCTTAGGCTAAGTTCTTCCTTCTCTTTGCCTGCTTTGAAAACCAGTTGCTTTCCCCCATCCTTCCTGCACCAGCCTGGCCCCATTCTCAGTTTCCTGCTCCCAGGGCACAGCTCCAGGTGCTGCACCAGAGCCACCACAATGCTGGCGTGACCACATTGGATTTGCAGGGCAAATCAAAGGGTGAATGGGGATGTACAGCACAACCCAGGCACTTTATCAGCCTGGAACAGCAGGAATAACTTTTCTTTCCCTTTTCCTCAGCATGCCATGTTGTGAGGGAGGTTGGAACCTTCACTTTCCTGGAGGCTGTTGGAGAGCTGAATTAATTTGTTAAGGTTTGTATTTTCAGAACCTTCTGCAGTGCCTTGAGAAGCCACAGCCCCATCAGTGGCTCAGTGATGCAGTGGCTCATCGATTCCAGGAAAACAAGCACCACCAGGACCAAAGCAAACCCTGGTGCTCCTCTCCTGCATAATGATAGTAATTAGTGTTGGCTGGCACTTTGCAAGCATTAGTTAATTACTCCTTAGAGCTTCCTCTGGGAGGAGAGTTGATATTTTTAGCGTGTTTTACAGGGAGAGAAACTGAGGCAGCAGACTGAAGGTTGTTGAAGGAGGGAGGGAGAAGGGGACAGAGGCCAGCACTGTGACTGCAGCCCTGAATATGCCCAAAGCTGCTCCCTTTGCCCCTCAGTCCACTGAGATATGTTCGACTTGCACAATCCATACACATAATTCCTAATGCCAGAAGGTTTGTTTGGATTGGAAACAGCATTTTTTTTTATTTCAAAATGGGCCATTTGCCTTAACCCATCAAACAAAACTTTTTTTTTTTTTTTTTTTCTCCAAACTGGCCATTTTTGGAAAATGAAAATTGAGGGTATTTTTGGCTTTCCCATTGCTGCTCTCTTATTCTGTCTTTTCAATGCAAACCTGAATAAATTGAGAGAATGGCACAACTAAAAATGTCCAAATGCACATACACAAAAAGAGGTCAATAAATGTTTCGTGTGCAGAAGGTTACTGAGATGCAAACCCTTGTTCTCCCAAAGCCCACAGACTGAAATCAGCTATAAAGTTGCTTCATTCTTTTCTGATGGTTTTTACACCTCCAATATTTTGAAAGACAAGTGTGTTCTTTTTTTTTTTTTTTTTTTCAAGTCAATCATTTATTGTACCTTATCTGGGTTTATTAATTCAGTTTTTACTGCCCCATAAAATCCCTTAGATGCTAGAAAGGAAAGATGTCTGGTAGATTTGTCTAGGTAAGTGCAGAAAATAGAAATATTCCTGCTTTGTAAAGATGCCAAGCACAGTGCTGTTTTGTAATTTTACTGTTAGTTTTGCAATGGATGAGTTTTTATCCTGATACATCCAACTCCTAGGACCCTCTAACCCATTGTATTCTCAGGCTTCATGATCAAAAATGAGTTCTAGCTGAGGAATACAAGGTAGAAATACAGCAGAAAGCCAAGGGTGAGACACCAAGGTTGTTGGTGCTGCTGTTTTTGTTATTATTATTCATAAATGTCAAATTCTCTTGTGGTTTTCAAGCAGGGCATATGGGTTTTAGGACCTGACTCAGGATTTTTCAGTGTCTGGGGCTGACTGGAATGCCAGTCACCACAGTGGGAGCAGTGAGCACAACCAAGCACAGATTTTAGCTTCCATCAGTTAATTTCTTTCTTGGCACATAGGTTGATAAATATGACATTACTGATCATTAATAAAACATGCCAATTGTAGGGTTCGTATAAATCTGAAAATTTTCTGCTGACATGGGTTTGTTTATGAACAGGAAGCCTTAAATAGGGCTGCTGCTTATTTCCAAAAGTATGAAAGATTTTCTATAAAATTAATTTTTCAGTTAATTAAAGGCATTTAGCTGAAATTCTTGTATGTGCTATACCCCTATCAGGCAAATATACTTGGGATTCAGTGTACATGTCTGTCTTTCTGCTCTCTCCTTTCTGTGGTCTTCAGGTCTCTGATGCACAAATGTCTGCCAAAATCCTGGAATAACACATCTGCCTCCCTGAGGAAATCCAAGGCCAAGCAGGGAGACAGTAATGCAAATGACCCGTCTCTTTTCAGACCTGAATATCTTCATGGTACAGTCCCAAATCATGACTTTAGTCCTGAATCCTCTGAGTTTACATCATGGGGGGTTTGTAAGGTCCTGTTTGTGCTGGTAAAACCCAGGGAAAACAAGGAAGATGCAGAGCCATCCCACTGGGGAGCAGGCACACTCCTGGCCCCTCAAGAGATCGTGCTTCTCCAGCCTGGAAAACATCCTGTGTCTTTTGCTCCTTGTCCTCTCTCACCCATCCAAGCTTTTTGCTGGTAATTTTCCCAGTTTGTCCCAAGTTCTTTGGTATCTGCCTGTCCAGGGCTCGTCTGGGAAGAGGTCATGGCTCATGGCTGTGATGTGATGAATCCTGCCTGCCTTCACCCTCAGTCAACACCACCACTCTACCTCTCTGAAATGCCAACATTCCCCTCTGGACACTCCTCCCTCTGTGCCTTCCCACATTTCCAAAGCCTTTGCTCCTTGCTGATGCCACTTTTTAGGAGCAGGGTCCTGATGGGGACAGCCACATTTCATCTGCTGAGCAGGTGAGTTCAGACCAGGAGGGTTGGAGGGAGCTGCTGCTGGGATGCTCTGCAGTGGATGAACACCTGGGAAGACCTGTTCTCTGAATCTTTTCCCACTTCCAGAGCTGTTGGGGGGAAAATACCACATTTCTGCCTTAAAAGTTTTCTTTTCTTGTGCATGAACAGAGGTTGCAGGTTTCCAAGCTGTCATTGTCCTTGCAGACAAGTGCATTTACATGGGCAGTTAGTGATAGAAGAAGGGAGACTGGTTTTAGACTTCAAGAGGAGAGATTTAGAATAGATGTTAGGAAGAAATTCTTTCCTGTGAGGGTCATTAAGTGCTGGCACAGGTTGCCCAGAGCAGCTGTGGCTGCCCCATCCCTGTAAGAGTTCCCTGGAAGGCCAGGTTGGACATGGCTTGGAACAACCTGGGATAGTGGGAGACGTCCCTGTCCAAGGGAGTGGGTTGGAAGGAAATGGTGTTTGAAGGTCCCTTCCAACCCAAACCATTCTTTGATTCTATGACTTTCAATAATTAGTTTAGCCATTTGAGTGCTGTTGTTCAGACCTTCTGCAGTGGAATGTCTTTACCCCTGCCCTCTTCACTAGAAAGCCCCCAGACTAGGCTGATCTTCCCAAGGACAAATTATGGTCCAAGAAAATTAATTTCTCTCAGAAAATCTCCCACAGAAATTGATTTAATCTCGCAGAAGATACTTGCAGCTCCATAAAGGAGATGATCTGGGACTGAACACCTCACTGAGAAGAGGGTTTGGCCCGTCAGCCAAGGGATGGCAGCTGGTTCTGATCCCTCTCCAATGCAAAAAGGTCTCATTAAAGGACCTGTGCTGGAGGGAGGAATGAATTGGCATAATGCAGTTATCAGGTTTCTTTAAACTCATTTCTTTCTAGTCCATAAGCAGAGAGAGGCTAAAACACTGTTTTTTGAAATGTTATTTTGCAAAGTTATTCTGCAAGTCAGTATTTGTTTATTTTTCTCCTCCACTGTCCCAGAGACAGCAGCCTGGTCTAGTGGAAGGTGTCCCTGCCCATGACAGAAGAGCTGGAATGAGATGACCTTTAAGGTCCCTTCCAACACAAACTTCTCTGATTCTGTAAATAATAACTAAAGTAATGTTTTTTCTTACTGCAAAAGAAGCCTCCTTCTATCTGTTCAGATGGAATGGCTTTTATTGCTTTTATTTATATTTTACACATACATTTGGTTGTAGAGATAATCCTCAGACACAATCTGTTCAATTCTTTCTTGAATATTTCTTAGTTTTTATCAATAGGTTTCTCACAAGCTGCTGAATATAAATCAGAATTCCCTGGAGCACTTTTTTTGTTATCTCCAAGAAGTAAGAAACAATCCCTTGACAGGGAAATCCATGTATCTTGTTAGAGATAAATACAACCCTCAAAGAAATAATTTCCTTATTTATTTTAGGTGAAAAATAAGACTAAGAGAATAAAAAAAAAAAAAAACCACAAAAAACCAAACTGTGTTTGGGCTATAAAATGAGGATGCCAGTACTTAATTTTAAGTCTCATTTATGGGTTGCCCTAGTGACTCTGCAGGGTGTTTCTTTGTCTCCACAGCCCTATTTCAGAGGTGTAGTGGGGGTTTGCAGGTTATTGCTGGAGAGCTGCACGTCAGGCAAACTGAGGCTGTTTTTGTGTGTGGGTGAAACCACAGAGCGGGGTTTTTCCCGGAGCAGGTTCAGGGATTCAGCAGTTCCAGCTGATGTGTTTTGGAAGGGAGACAGACTTTCACAGGCAGGCCCTGGCCCCGTGCCCAGGGTTGGGGCTGGCTGGACGTCAGCAGTTTTGGTTCAGGGAGGAAGGTCGTGTGAAACTGCTCTGCCCACCCTCGCTGCTGTCTGCGGCCGAGCCCAAGGACTTGGAGCCAAGGGCAGAGCCTTGCCCGTGCCATGCCCGGGATTTACATCCTCCCCTGGGAGCCTGCTCCGTGCAGGGAAAGCTGCTGATGCCTGGGGTGTGTGAGCTCTCACCCTACAGAGCACTGTCCCCTCTTTTAGGGCACATCCTTTGCTGAGATCCCTCTCTGGGGCACGGGGGATCTCAGGGTGATCCTGCACAGCCTTTGCCTTCCCCAGGAGGATCCCTCCCCTTCCATTTCACAAGGTTGTGTGGGTGCTTGCTGGTTTGGTTTCCATTTTTACCTATTTTCCAGCAGGCACGGCCTCCTTTTGCTCCTCTGCCAGGTGTTGGTGGTCATGGCTCAGAGCATTTCAGGGATGGAGAAAGGCACAGCAGCTGTAGGATGGATTTGATGAGTAGTGTACAGGGGATGCTTGATAACTTTTTTCTGTGCTTGTGAAGCTTATTGGACATGTTCAAGAGAAGAAATATGGGAAGTGTGTAGACATCCATCATCCTTTGGTGAATTCTGGTTACCACCAGAAGTGCAGAGTCTTGCCTTTTTCTGAGATGAAGGTGGGAAGCTGAAAAAATACCATCTCTTTCCCCCATGATAGTTATTTTTCTTTTTTATTAACTCACTAGTTTATTGCCCAGTAAGAGAGTACTCTCCTTTTCCTCTTTTAATTAGCAAAATTAACTTTATTTGCCAAATAAACCTTTGCAATGAAATCACAAACTAGGTTTGATATAGATTTCCACACCCAAAAGCTGATCTATGATCCAATAAAAACCATACAAATGTTTTGTCAGTGTCATTATTGTTTTTGCCATGTTTTGGCATCTCTTGTTTGGAGATAAAGAGTGGGAGACACCCAGATCAATCCCTCAAAGTGTGAGGTTGACCTAACTCTAGAATTCAGGCATCTCCATCCCTTCCCAGGCTGTTTTCCTGCTGTTGCAGTCAGCAGAGCTTGGGCAAACCTCAGCATCTGGCAGGATGGAGATACCAAACTCTGGGAGCTGGACCTCAGGGCTTGGAGATCTGGGCTGTTGTTCCTGTGTGGAGCAGTGGGGAGTCAGCTCAGGGGGGGCTGCTGGGTGACCCCACCCCACTGCTTAGCATCAGTGAGCCACTCACAGTCAGGAATTTCCCTTCTCCCTCTTCTCCCTGGTCCCCACCTCCTCCATAAAAAATATTCTCATGTTTTGGCAGATTCATGTGGATGAGTGCTGGAGTTGTGGGGTCATCTCTGAAGATTGAGCTTTTATAGATGGCTTTTTTGATTTTTTTGTCTCAGATCTCTGGGCTCTGTCCCCTCCTTGAGCTTTTTGATGAAGGATTCTTAACTGCTTTTCTTCTTTTTATTGGAAGTGTAGTATATACCATAAGTTTCTGGGCCATGAGAGATTCACAGGCAGGCAGAAAAACTACCAGCCACAAACCCCTGAGCTCCAGCTCCTGCCCCTCTGAGCTCCCAGCAGTCCCTTTCCTTGCCACCATTTCCCTCTCTATATGATGGAGATAAGATTTTTTTTTCTTGGTAATTTTTTTTACCTGTCATTAAAGTGGATTTTGGCATCACTACAGCCACAGAACTGATAATTTTTCACTTATAAGACAAAATGATTTCCAGAGGGAGGGGTTAATTCATGTGCCAGTATATTGGAAAAACTTCTTTCTGCCTGGAATGGCTTTTTCCCAAGACAGAGAAATTCAACAGCACCAGACCTTTGGTTTCCAGTTGTTTTGTTTTTTTTTCATGTCCATCATCCAGCATTCCCTCAAGTTCACCTTAACCTCCAGCATAACCTGACAATGACCTGGTTTTCATGTCACTGATGCCCATTTGATGCTGACTGTGCAAATCATGTACTCTTCTTTTCTAAGGTAGAAGAGAAATGTGGTTTTTATGCTCTGACTTCTCCCCCACTGTGCTGGGAGGCCATGCTGGGTATCCTGAACTGCTCTGGGAAGCAAGGAAGTGAGAGCAATTACTTCAGCCATTTGCTCCAGACTTGCCCACCCTTCTGAATCCTGAAGGCAGTTTCCAAACCCTTCCCCTCGAGGGTCTCCATCACTTGCTCTGTGGTTATTTCTGTCATATCAGAGCTCTAAACACTGCTCAGAAGAATGGTGGTTCAGTAATATTTTTTATTGATGAAAATATAATAGAGGATTTGTTTTAATTTTTAAATGAAGGTACACAGGTCCCTTGGGTAGTGATTCTCCTTAAAACCTAGAGGCAGGGTTGAAGAGGAAATGGCATATTGACTGACAAACCAGCTTATTGCCATTTTTTCTTTGCAAAATAATATTGTAATATTATTGAAAAATTGTAAAATTATTGTATTATTGTAAAATTATTGTAAAATAGTTTCTGCTTTGTAAAATAATATCTTCAGTTTGCTCTGTAAGAACTAAAACAGCCTCATGTTCCCTGTAATCAGTTCCTCAAAACCAAAGTATCTCTCCACAGATCTTTAACAATGTGAGTAGTTTAATTTAGGCTTTTAAATATTTTTCAGCCCAGTTGTCCCCAGACTGCTCATGAGATTACAGTACAGCAGTTAAAACCATTTCTTAGTCCTGCTTACTTCTTCTTACACTTTAGGATTTATTTAGCCTTCACAGAGGCTCTGCTTTCCCAGACACAGGAATTCCCTGTTACAGGAATGTCCCAGATCCCTGTGTCCTTCTCCTCCTTGTCTTAATAGTTCTTTTAACATTCAGGAGTTTTACAAATGTGTTTTTTTAGGCAGCTGTAGCAGACACAAGGAGGTGGGGCCAGACAGGTGCTAAGTCAGGTACAAACACAGCACTGATGGGAGGAAATAGGAAGGGAATGGCCACAAGGAGGTGAATAAGGCTGGTAAATGATATTTTAAACGATCTTGAAACCTTTGTATCACCTCTCTTCCTTCTCACTGCAGGGCAGGGAATGGATGCAAAAGGAAGGACATAAAAGACACTTTCAAAATTTGTATTTGAGACTCAAATTGCTTTTAACAGTGTGAACACCAGAGAATCCATGGACAAAGATTTCACCTCAGGACAGGAGTCAGAAGCTATCTGAGATACTGCAACAATTAAGGAAGGTCTTTATTCTGCAAAACTGAAATAAAATCTGACATCATAGTTTCCTCTAGCACAGTGATGCAAGTCTATCTTCAAATAAATATATTATTTCCCGCTTTAACCTTGCCAAGTGATGGAGCTAGTTCATATTTTATGCCATATATAAGGGTCTGGGAATCCTCTGAGCAGGGCTCTGGTGCTTTATCAGTTCTCTGCTAAGTGAGAGGATGCCACATTGCTTTGTGGTGTGCAGAGGGTGTCCACACGAGCTCTGTAGCAGGGCTTGGATTGTCATGTCAGAGCAAGACATGTCTTAAGATAGCCTGCAACAGTTGAGAAGTCTCCATTTACTCCTGGGAGAGTCTCATGTCTGTCAGTAGTTTCTAGTTTTATAGGTGTCACCCAGGATGATCATCTACACCACAGCACGTTCCACAAAACACTGAGTTGATCACAGGCATCCCTGGCAGTGCTCAAGTCCAGTTTGGATGGGGAATGGAGCAACCTGGGCTAGTGAAATGTGTCTTCTCCAGAAGCACAGGTCCTCTGTCCACTCCATGTTAGTGTGTAGCTACATCAGGTCTGTGAGGAACCTCAAAGGGGTCCCATTTCTGTTCCATTAAAGCCAGTGCTGCCTGCTCAATTATGCACCTACATTATTCAGAACATGTGGCACCCTTCAAAACACATTATTAGAGCCCTGCTTTATCATTTTATGAAGATTCATTTTCAGAGGGTTATACAAACTCTATTTAAATTAGAAATTACATTCACTTTTTATGCCTGAGGATTCATAATAAGAACAACGAGAGCTCCCAGGCACAAATAAAGAAGTGAGTGAGTTTCTCATCATGAAATTACCACTGAGGTTATTACTGACTAGCTTTTGTTTTTTTCCTGATCATTAATATTGTTCTGCTTCTCTGGATGGCTTATTGGCAAGGAGCAGAGTGAGCATCCCATGCAGCAAACACAGGCAAGAGGCAATCTAAATGTAAAATTAGTTAAGTGCTGTGCTGCTATTTAATGGAATCTTGCAAGCTCAAAATGTCAGGTAGGAATTTTGCATAAAGAAAAGGAAAACTGACCCAAAAGATGGGGCTTTTTTACCAGCCTTATACCTCATAAGATAATTTACATTGACACTGGGTACGATTTCTTTTTGAAAGCACATTTTTAGTTTTTTTGCTAGTACAAATTACGACACAGAGGTGGGATTCATTTGCCAAATGAAGATGCCCAATGCTGTCTGACATGCCTGGCAGCATCCAAAAAATCTCTATGGGCAAGACAGTAATAGGCCAGAATTTACAAGTGACTGACTTCTTCCTGGATCAATAGCTCAAAGGCATCTGTGTTAGAGTGAATCTTTCTCCAGCTGACTCTGCTCACCACAGAAAGGACTTGATTTTCTGGACTTCTAGGGCAATTTCACATGGCCCATGATACCCAAACTGCCTGGGAGTGGCAGAGGGACACTGGGGATCTCTGTTCTAAGCATCTGAGTACTGCCCGTGGTCTGCCTCACTTTAATGAGAGATCAAACACTATCACACAGCCAACACCTACATGTGGATATCCTAAATACTGAGTTCTACCTGTGGTGTCAGCCCGGGGAGGCTCAAATCCAGCCTGTATTTGATAGATTCTCATCCAAAACCATGTGCAGTCATCAAAGGTCTGTTCATATGGCTGAGTCAGCACATGTGTGGGTCCAACCCCAAACACTCACCACTTACATGAATGCTGGAGTACAAATGACAGGGGCTGAGGAGGATGTGAGGGAAAAGTGAAACCTGTGGGAAGGTACCTGAGCTTGGATTTCTGGAATCATGATGTGTCTGCTTTGTCTGGGCCACAGGCAGTCTGACAACCACCGATGTAGACTTGGTCGGATCATGTTGTCATGGATGGAGTGAGTAACTTAACCAGGCTTTAACCTCTGCCAGTTCCATTATTGGGTAAATCTGCAGTAGAACTGGAGTTTGTAACTGGGACTGGATGAGAAGCTGGAGGGAGGAAATTTTTTCATGAAGCAAGCAGGTGAAACTTCCAGGCTTTAGCTACCCATTAGTTTAATCATTAGGCGATAACAGTAGTTAAAAGGCATCACTATTAAGGAAGGTCTCATTAATCATTTTGATAAGAACGAGAAAGCATATTTATCTCAGTGGCAATGAGATGTAAATTAGAGGAATTCTCCTCTTTCACCCCACTCACAGACACTTGAGTTTTCCCTTAATTACTTGCAAATAGCAGCTTATTCAATTAAGCAGCAGAGCAGAACATAACCCCCCTTCTCGTCTTCTTAGGCTCTCTCTTGATTCTTCATGTGTGGTACCAGAGATAAGTGAAGACCTTTTTCCTACAACAGCATTCTGGGTCAGCAGCATTAGCTTCATTTTATAGAGGCAGATCTGAAAGACACAGAGAGATCAAAAAACATTCTCAGAGCTGTAGAGGGAATGGGAGGTGTCAGGAAGACCTGAACCTGCTTCTCAGAGGGCTGACACTGCTTGTCAAATCAACAGCAGGATTTTTGCTTCCTTTATAACCCACAAAGTGATGATAACAGGCTTCTCTGCATGGATGATTGGAAATTCCTGGAGGTGGCAGTGGTAGGAGCAGAGTTTTCCCTGTTTTTTTTTGATTGAAAGGAAAATCAATGTCAGTGGTATAGGCTATAGAGTGATGTGTAGGCTGTTCCACTCTTGTCCTTAGTACCTCTATCATGGGCAGAGTTTCACTGCTCAGTGAGCATGCAGTAGCCAGGAATGCAGTGCAAATGACAGCAGCCTGCTTGTCTAACCCTGTCTGACTAAACCTGAACAAATCCATGTCGAGGTTTCTTTGTGAACCCCTGAGCTGCTTGCTGTGTGTCCTGGGGTTGAAAGAAGTTCACACTCTGGCATAGAACACTCTGTCCTTTGCTGTGGCTAGGTGGGAGTCTCAGTCCCCTGAGTGTGCCTCACCTATTCCTGAAAGAAGGAGCTGGAAGGACACTCCAGATATTGGGTGCACACTGTCATTCCAGGGTAGAATCCTCCCTGCAGCATATCAGGCTCTCAGTACTGCTGAGTGTTGAAAAATGTGAGTTTTCCACATATATCTGGAGAGTTGGAAGTGCTCCAAGGGTAGTCCACAGGCAGGACAGGACAGAACCCCAAGCTTGCCAGAGTTCAAGGAGTGTTTGGACTATACTTTCAAGCTCATGGTGGGATTTTTGGGCCTGTCTTATGCAGGGCCAGGAGCTGGACTCAATGATCTTGTGGGACTCTTCCAACACGGGATATTCTATGATTTGATGACATCAGGGGCTGGGGCTAACATCAGTTGTCTGGGCTGCAAAAGAGAGTCCCAGCAGCCACCCAGAGTGTTTGGGTTGTCCATCCTCTGCTGATCTACAGTGTCTGAGGAGCCAGATAGCCTGGGAGGTCCTGGCAGCTCAGCTCTGCTGCAGGGGCAGGGATGTACAAGAGAGCCTTTTCTGGGTTGTGTGGGAACCAGCTGAAGCCTGGCAGCTGAAAGCTGGCCATGCCTGTCCTAACAATGCCTGTGCAAAGCTATTGTCTGCCAGGGCACACACCATCAAATCCTTCTTTCTATTTGCAGCTCTCTGGGTTCATGCCATGTGCTTGAAAATCATTTTCCCAGAGTAGGCTGACAAATATGAAAAGCCAAATGCCCTCCTGCTTGCAGAACAGGAGGGAAAGCCTAAAATCTTCCTTTCCTCTTCCTTGATATTCAGTGCAAGAGCAGATGGATGGAGTGTATAATTCCATAGGAATGCAGCTGTAATTTCATGTGAACTAATACCCAGTTGTTAAACCACCTACTAGAGAGGAAAAAGAATTTTTCAAGCTGGTTTTAACAGACACCTGGTCCCTCTGCTTTTGCTTGTTTTCCTGCTACCAAGATCCCTCACCACTTCTGCGAGTGCAATTCAAGATGAAAAAAGCACTGAGCATTTCCTGGCATGGTCTGGGTGGATGGATGTAGAAGAGCTATGGTAAGGCAGGATGTTCTTGGAGCTGGAGTTTTTCTTGGATGTGAGCCCAGGATTTTTTGGATTGGGGGCCAGTTTTAGTGAAAAGTTCATGAACTCTTGAGGTCTGGGCCCAGATTTCCTCTGTCAAAGCTCCACACAGCTCTACTGGGACAGACTAGAGCATACCATAGCTTTAACCATTCCACGAGAAATTTTGGCCCTGCAGAGTTCAGCTTTGTTGTGTTTGGCCAAGATTTCTGCAGGTGAGATAGGAGGTCAGCACCCTGGGGAAAGGGGCTGCAGTGCTGAGTTTTTAATGGGTATTGGGTGCTTTATAATGGGGCACTCTACACAGAGAAATTAGAAGGTTTGGGGTTTACATCCCATTATCTTCTGTGTTTCCTCAGCCATTTACTGCCATTCTTTCATCCCTTTCCCTATTCCCCTCATTGGTTATCCCCACCATTCCTGCACAGGGATCAAGAATTGTCTCTTCCAGAAGAGACCTTTTGCTTTTACACTGCTTTGGGCTCTGTGCCCTGTACATGCAAAGCCAGGGGTGATGCTGTTGGAACACACTGTAAGGCAAGGAGAGCCAAACCTGGTGAAATCTCAAGTACTGCTCACTGAGAAACGTTTTTTTTTACTAAAAACTATCCATGAGAAACTGTTTTGGGGAACACTGACTGCTTTATTGCAAAATAGCCTGGGACTGGACTGATGTTTACATGTCTGAGGATAATCAGGAATTAGGACCCTGCAGGTGACAGAGAAGCTGAGTTATATGATGGTAGGGACCTTACCAGTGAGGCCTGAGTCCAAATGTCTCTGCTTAGACATCTTCACAGTTTTAGGGTTGCTTCAGGACTGACTTGAAAAAATAAAGGGCAGCACTATGCACACCAGTCTCCTTTCTTCACTTCTCTTTGATTATCCTCCCCACTCTGCTGCCTTCTCCATATTTCCAGTTCTAGTGCTCAGCTACGTTTCCTGCCTTCCTTCAGGTTTAACTTGAAAGCTGACATAGAATCACAGAATCACTTAGGTTGGAAAAGACCTCCAAGGTCATCAAGTCCAATCTTTGTCCAATCACCACCTTGTCAGCTAAACCACAGCACTGAGCACTACATCCAGTCATTCCTCAAGCACCTCTGGGGATGGTGACTCCACCACTGCCCTGAGTAGCCCATTACAGAGTTTAACCACCCTTTCTGTGAATAAATTCTTCCCCATGTTCAACCTGAAGCTCCCCTGGCACAGTTTGAGGCTGTATCCTCTCATGCTATTGCTGGTTGCCTTTGAGATCCTCGTGGAGATGTCCCTGGTGGGCAGAGGCAGAGGAATTAGACAAGGACAGGTAATTGCCTTGAACAGTAGCCCATAGCACACACCTTGAGATGCTACAGGTAGTCCTGGTGCCAGGGGGGAGGTGTTGTTCCTCCTGACCTCTGTCAGCTGGAGGTGGCCACATGCCCTGAGGCGTGCACTTTTCTCAGCTTTGACAAAACTCTGGAGATTCTGCTTTAAGTCATAAATAAGAGAAGTCAGGATTTTCATGTTTCTCATGTAGAATGGGTTTCCAGAAGGCCTGAGGCACTCTGGTTTATTGGCAGATCTGTAGCGTGTTCAATCACAGGTGAATCAGAAATGGATGTGGTTGTACAAGCTCTGTGAGGTCTGGATATCACAGCCAGAAGTCTTGTACCAATCACACCTGTGCTCCTGCTTCTCTGGATATATTTATTCTTGGATTAAAAAGTATTTTTCCCATGCACTGTTAATTGACAAATGGAGGAAATTAAGTTACAACATTCTGGGGAATAACAACCTCACTGCTCGATTTCCATCATATATAATGTACTTCATAATTTAGGCACATGCTGAAGTTCTTTGCCAAATTATAGCTTTTCTGAGCAAAGAAAGTGCAGTTTTCCACACTTTTGCTGTAATGAGCTTCCTTGCTGGTAATACTGCTTTGACAAATGCACATTTCTACTTATACTGATTTGATTCATTTTACACTCAAGTTCTAACTGTGTTGGAAGAAATTGCTCATAATTTTGATAAACTTATCAAGGAATTTTCTTCCAACAGAGTTACGTATTTAGACAATTTCAGGTGATCTATTGTCCTAAGTCCTCTGGACCCCCACCTTACTGGAGGGCAGTGGAATTTGAATAATTATATAATGTGTGTGGATGTACTTGCTGTGGAGCTGGCAGTAAATATCACTTTTCTACCCCATCTTTCTTTTCCTTCTTGGGAATAAAGAGATTTTTCTTAAATACATTATACCTTTTCCATGTTAATTTTTAGTTAATCAAGTAAGCCATTATATTTTGAACACATGACTCAATGCCTTGCTAGGCTTGTGTCTACATGAAAGAGCCATTTATCAAAAAAAAAGTGTCTTTGGGAGAGAGGGAGCTTTTTCACTGAAATGAAGATTATCCTATTGTTTGACAGATCACATTGAGATCATCTACTGAACCTAATCAAGAACTTTAGTAATGATGTGAAATGGTAATAATAAGGCAAGGTTCTGTTTTCATGACTCAGCCAGGGGGATATAATTAAGTGAACATCAAAACTAATTTTAAAAGTGCTGTCTAATAATGTGGCCTATTTTGCTTTTACGGGCTCAGTTGTTTCCATTCTCTTATGGCTTGACATTTCAGTGTAAATGTTAGTATCTGAATTTAAAACAAAACTGGTGGGGTTTTTTCCAGCTTTTCCAGGCATGTACGTACTTTCTAGCTGATGCCAGGTTTTATGGGTTTTGGATTGTTTTTTGGTTTTGCTTTTGTTTTTTGTTTTCCCCTCAGGTAGTTACTTAGGATTAGAAACTCCATATATTGACATCATCCCAAGGGACTGCATTCTTGTTAAAGATTTGGGGTAATTTGGTGACAGGCTGGCTGTACAATGTCCTGTCCATGATACTGACTGCTCCAGTTCACCTGCAGCACTTCTCTGAGCACTGAGTGTGGGGGTAACATATCCACCAGCCCTGTCTTGGATATATCCCTCTTCCTGCTTTATATTCCTCCACTTATGCTTGGATGGAGCTTTAAGCCAACTCTTATCAGGTGCTTGTTTTCATCCTCTATTGGCTGATGTCATTTTTCCTTGCTCAATAAACTCTTCTTTCAAAAGCCAATAAATATTGCATTAGTTGACTTGTGAAGGTCATCTACTTTCAGCTTTTCTTCTCTGGAACTTTTTTATTGTCACATTTATGCCCATGTCCATGTTTGTGCAGCATCTATAGCCCCACCCTGGCCTTAGTCTCTCCTCTTGACTTGTGTGGAATGAGGATCAGCTGGTGGCTGTGTTAGTCAGCTGGGAATTATATCCAGAGAATCTTAGAATGGCTTGGGTTGTAAAGGACCTTAAAGATCATCTCATTCCAACCCCCTGCCATGGGCAGGGACCCCTTCCACTATCCCAGGTTGGTCCAAGCCCCATCCAGCCTGGCCTTGGACACTTGCAGGGATGGGGCAGCCACAGCTTCTCTGGGCAACCTGTGCCAGGGCCTCCCCACACTCACAGGGAAGAATTCTTTCTAATTTCTAACCTAAACTCCCTCTCCTTGAGCTAAAGATCATTACCCCTTGTCTTCTTACTATGTGATGGGGTAGTAAAAAGTCCCTCTCCAGCCTTCTTGTAAATAAATTCTTCTTGAAATTAAATTCTATCTTTTTCTGTCCCTATTATATTTCTCAATATTTTTACCATGGCTTCATAGAGAAAATAAGTTATGAAGAATAGAAGGAAGTTGTGAGTATAAAAAACATGTTGCAATGCATAAATTTTTGCCAATCTGTTTTCACATGGGGAAAAGGTGATGTCCAAAGCAAGCCAAGGGTTCAATGATGTGTACAACTCTCACAGCTGAGAGCAGTGAAGGAAGAGAAGAGAGGCAGTGGCTGCCCCATTCCTGGAAACTTTCAGGTTTAGCTTGGACAGGGCTCTGAGCAATTTAATATGGTTGAAGGTATCCCTGATCCTTGAGGGTTTGACTTGGTGACCTTTAAAATCCCTTCTAACCCAAAATATTCCATGATTCAGTGATTTATGGCTTAGCTGGCTGCATTACCATGGGATGGCCTGACACCCCACCACAAGGAGTGAGTTAGAGGAAACCATTTGCTTTCCCTTCAGGAATAAAGCAAGTGAACCCACTCAAGTCAGCCCAAATCTGCTCTTACCTCTGATAGTTTTTAGTGGGAGAAAGCAGCTCCATTTCTGGTGCTTGGATGGCAGAGTAGCAGTTCATGCCCTTAGTGCTGGGCTTCTGTTTCAGCCCCAAGAAGGTTTTTGTTCTGCAGCACAGCAAGGTCATTAATCAACGTATCAGTAAAAGCACCATGAAATTACTTCACTGATGCCTGAAATGGAGAATTTTTGTAGGCAATAACATTGCTGAGCCTGAAACATTGGCAGTGAGGTGTTTCCCAGGGACAGGCTTTGTGTGAAGGGACTGGCAGCACTGCCCTTTGCTGTTTTAGGTGGTCACAGTCACTGACCTTTTCTGCTGCTGCTGCGGGAGTGAGGAACATGGAGGGGCCATTTGTGATCTCCAAACTGAGCTCAGAGGCTCCATAAAACAGTGGCTGCAATGCTGCAATGACTTCTCTGACCTCCTCCCACCACCACATCCTGAGCTTCCTGAGTTAAGGAAGAAGGGGATACCACCCTTTAGTGCTTGGGTCAAGCTGTAGAAGCATTTGAGTAGTGCTTCTTTTGTACAGCAATTGCCTCACAGCTCTTGTTTTTGTTTCTATTTGTTTATTTTATTTTCCAGAACAGATACTCAGGAATGGTTAATTCTGGTCTCTGCTGATACCCTGTACCACCTTGCTGCCTCTGCCACTTTGCTCCCATCAGGGATGCTCTGCTCTGACAAGACTTGTCATAGGTACGAGGGAGCCTAAAATTTCCAGTTGGGCTCTGCAGTCCCCGGTTTGGGAGGTTTGAGAGGTTTCCTGGCTGAGCAGGAGAGGGCAGCAAAACATAGAGATTGAGAGAGAGAGGGAAGGAAATCCCCTCGCTGAGCGTGCAGGAGTTCATATCAGTTTCAGGAAGGGTGCACTGGTGTAGGGGGAGATTTGGGGTTTTCCGGTGGTGCCCATGGGGATGTTTCTGCAGCCCAGACAAGTTTGCTGGGGTGGGCAGTTTGCTGTAGCTCGCACTCAGAACAGGCTGAACAGGGAGAATCCCTGCTCCTTGGATGGTCAGAGAGATGGAAAACTTGGTGACCTGCAGAGAATGATGTGTAAGAGCCCACTGCCTCAGAGAACAGCAATATTTTCAGTGAGAACTGTGAATGTGGGGCCTTGGAGGAGGAGTTACCTCTCTTCTTTCTTGCCCCATGATGTGCAGCCAAAAGCTTCCAAACCATGGAGCAGGATGAAATTTCAACAACAACAACAAAAAAGATCGAGATCTTGGCAACGATGGGAACAAACACAGTCCATATAACAACTGATGTGGAACAAATAAGGAGTGTTGAGGAATGCAGTTACTGTGGCAACCTGGTAATAATAGATAACAGCAGTACAGAGGTGGAAATAGAAGTGAGAACAAGGAAAGCATCGAGAAATACGAATATGTGAGTCAAATCTGCAGCAATAAAAATATTGTCAGAGAATTAAAGCTGAAGCTGTGCAACAGCATTGTTATGCTGCTGGTATTTAATTTGGAAGAAGTATGGCTAGAGACAACTGCCCCTGAATAAAACATCAGAGTTTTCATGCATGGTGAGTTTGGAGAATATTAAGATGTAAGTGGGGGAAAATGGTTATAAATCTGAAAGCACAGGAGAGATCAAATGGATACTAGGACATCCTGAAGTCACGTTCCAGAACATTAGGAAGCACCAGTTGGACTACAAAGAGTGGGAAAGGGGTTTATTGCATTGGGACAGTGGTAGGAATTAACAAGGGGTTCCCAGGGTTGTGTGGGGATATAGAATGGGACACAACTTTATACACAGACCTGGCTTTGAGCTTAGTAATTTAGTTATTAGACTTCCAGGTGGAGACAAATCTTCAGCAAAGATCCTACTCCCATCTCACTGACTGCACAGATATTCCCTAGCTGTAATTCCTGGGATTTGCTTGGATCAAAAGCTGGCATGAGATGATACTCTGGGGGTAAGGCTGGTGGAAACACTCTGCCATCGTCCATTAACACGCCAAGGATGCTGTTCGGAACCAAGGTTCCCAACTCTCTGGAGATACTCCTAGGTTTTCTGCACAGTCTCACAAGGATTAATATTCAACTTAACTTGATTACTGCCATGGTTTTTCACTGCCTTGAATCAGGAATCAGAAACTGTCTTTTTGTGGACACTGTAGAGGATTTCAGAATCATAGAGAGGTTTGGGTTGGAAGGAACCTCAATTACCACCTAGTTCCAACACCCTTCCATGGGCCAGGACACCTCTGAGTAGAACACTGTACCTGAAATAGCACCTTATTTCCCCAGCAAGGAGGCCAAATAACTTATTCCAATGCAAGGGGAAGGTTGTACAATGAGGGCCTGTAAATTGTGAGGAAAAAGGGCAGCCATGGCCAGGCAGTGGGAAATTAATTGTCATGGCAGCTGAATGTGATTTGACACTGTTAGTTAGCACATTAGTTTTGATGGTAAATAAATGTCCCCATCTGTGGGAAAAGGTGCCATTTTGAAAATTGCTTTTGCAGCAAAATGGAACTTTAGTGAAATGAGAAAAGAAAAAACCATCCAAAACATCAGCGATTGTACAAACATTATGTTGTGAAGTAATCAATACTACTCAGAGAAAAGATGAAATATACTCATTTTCTTTCATCTCAGCGTATTTTCAGATGGCCAAAGGAACTGTTACTATAATAGGCAAATACATAAACACAGTATTGGAAGGATGGTAATATAAAATTAGGGTGAAATAAAACAGAATAAGAAAGTCAAAACAAACCCTCTCTGCTTTACTGAAACAAAACACTTCAACACCAGAGTGAAATGAAGAAGTCAAAACAATCCAAATTTCCCATCAAATATTTCACCAAAATCAAAATATTTCAACACAATGTCCCTGTTTCCAAGAGATGTTGTTTACAGGTGGAAAACTGTGTAACAAATGCTTCCAACTTATTGTACACCTGAAGAATGACATTTTTGTGGCCAATGGAGTTGGGCAACTTTGTTTTTTTGTTTTTTTTTTAGTTTAGGAAACTCCATCACAAGAATTCACTGAAAGGAGGAACATGTTCAGTAAAGTGGGGAGTTTCTGCTGTGGTTGATGCTGTTTTCCTGGTGTGCTCATTGGAAATTCAGCAAACATTCTCCTCTGCTCCATGGGCAAGCAGGGAGGGAAGGATTGCCATCTCAGCCTCAGTAACATGGAAGTGCTGTGGTTATTAGTAACAATCTATATTTCAATACTGCTCAGAGGCCTCAAATAAGATTAGTGGCTCATTATGTTAAGCTACATGTAAATAAAAAGGCACGGAGTGTTTTGTAAAGTAGTCTTTATCTACACCAACAAGAGGAAATAAGGGAGACCAAGAGGATTTTTTTATGGCTCTGAATTTATAGAAGGGGAAAAAATTATGATTAGCTATGATTGTGAAGAAAACTGGCGGTAAAAAATAGATAAATTTTGTCTCTTTGAGGCCAAGGCGGTGGGCTGTCTCATGAGAGTTTGATGTTTTATAGAGAATTTCAATAATATTACGTTAGGATTGCCTGTCTGTCTCAGCCTTACTACTGAAAGCAACTTGAAATCAAGCTCTTCTGAGACTTCTGAATAACTGGGACATGTTATTCAGATGAAATTCCACTGAGATGGTTAGATACTGCCACAGGAGTCAGTCTCTGGGCTATCACCCTTGTGGAAATCTCTAAGGTGAAATAGCAGAAGTCTGCTTGCTTTTATGGAATAAAAATAGAAAACCTGTTAATACAACAAAGTGTTCAATGGGGCCTTTTTTTAAACCTAACACAAAAGTATTGAGAACTATTTGTGTGCATTCTCCTCCAGCTGTAGCCAAATGATCCCAAACCATTCTGAACTGTTTGAAATTTCTGTCCCCTCAGTTAAATGCGTGTAAGTCCAGCCTGCAGCATAGTCATGTTTTCTGTGTGTTTCTCTGCATGTTTTCTGTGTGCAGCACAAAATACTTATAAAAAATTTAAATCCAGAAAACAAAATCAAACCCACCCTTACATCCCTACTTGTTCAGCTCATGTGGTGACCCTGCACACATTGAGAGGTTCAATTTACACAATGAATTTTAGGGCAAAATTTTTGTCTCGGGAGCTTCCATATCAAATCCTTTATTACATTCCTGTCTCTTAACCCTTTCTGGCTTCCCACATGGTATTGAGGCTACCTAAAATAAAATCCTTTGGAGGTAGGGGAATTTCACACATCAGAGAGTCTCCTTACTTTGAAACTTCTTGGTTGTTGTACTATTATGTTTTTTTTTGCTCTAGGAAATGTGAATTATTTTTCCTAGGAAAGCCAGCTAAATCAAAACTGCTGTGGTCTCAGAGGTCACTGATAGTTTTCCCAGATGGTCTTCTGTTCTCCATGTCCCAGAATGTCTGGGTTTTATGTGACACAGGGACTTGATCTGGAAAAGAAAACCGAGCCTCCTGTAAAATTAAGTTAGCATAAATCCATGTTAAAAGGCAGTTCACTCTGTGGAAAGGACAAACCAGCACTGCTGCTCCAAAAAAGCCCTTAGATGAACAGGTGAAATGTTTCAGGATGGACAGAGGGGAAATTCAGCAACTGATACTCATCAGAGCTTCATTTACTGCAAAAATTTATCTCTCTGCAGCTGTTCTTCCATTTAGAGAGAAATAGTCTTCAAGCATCTGCAAGAAGGAAGAAGTAGGAGTGGTTACTTCATAGTTAATTATTTTCTCCATTCATATTTGGAATGTTTTTTTATCTTGACCAAAATAACAACATCACCACCAGCCAATTCCCCTGTACCCACCCTGCTCCCCCAACAGCAAAAAACCACGCAAATTGAAATGGATGATTCTTGACTAACCCTTTTTACATAACATAAATCTCAGGTTTAAAGCTTGAAGCTAGCAAAACCTCAGAGATGCAGGAGACAAATGGAGGTGAGTGGCTGTTGGAAATGGGGTCTGCATGTGCTGAGGCTGCACAGATCCATCCTCCCTTTGGCAAACTCCATTCTGCTGCTGAAGGCTGCAGACCTGCCTCCAGCTTAAGGAATTCACTCTGGCTGCATTTATGGGATTACTGAGGCCTCCCAGGTGCCTTTCCCACCAAACCCCTTCCTTACCAGTGTTGGAAAACATGGCAGGATTCACAATCACATTTCCTCTGGAATCCTTCATGACTTGGGGCAGTGGTTTACTAGTTTTGATAGTCTCAAAGTCCTTTCTATGACATTTTGGCACTAAAAATGGCTCAAGGTTTCTTAGCAAGAGGTAGAACTGATCAGGGTCAGGAGCTGAGCTGCTCCTGCTATGGGAGAGGAGGAGCAAGAAGATCTTGCATTGCGCAGCAGAATGGAGATTTGGGATGGAAAGCTGTGAAAAGTGGACTTGCTATATCACCACAGCAGCGAAGGATTTGGATTTATCCTGAGAAACTGCCAGAGATCTGAGCCTTCTCTCAGTTGTAAGAGGTATCCTTTTTTCCACAGCAAAAGAGGCAGCAGAGCTGTGGGGATGTCACAGGTTGTGTGGGGACAAGCACCCTTGTATGGTGTGCTGAAGGAGAAGGGGACACTTTTGTGTGTCCAGAAAAGGGCAAGGGAGCTGGGGAAGGGCCTGGACCACATCTGATGGGGATTGGCTGAGGGAGCTGCAGGGGCTCAGCCCGGAGAAAAGGAGGCTCAGGGGGGATCCTGCTGCTCTCTACAACTCCCTGACAGGAGGGTGTAGCCAGGTGAGGGGAAGATTTTTATCCCAGGTGACAGGAGGAGATGAAATGGCCTTGAGTTGTATCAGAGGAGGTTTAGATTGGACATTAGGAAAACATTTTTCCACTGAAAGGGTGGTCAGTCAGTTGAGCAGACTGCCAAGGGAGGTGGTGGAGTCACCAAAGGCTGTGTCCTTGGGGACATGGGTTAATGGTGGACCTGACAGTGCTGGGTTAACAGTTGAGCTCAGTGATCTCTGAGGACTTTTTGAACCATAATGATTTTATTCTATATGAAAAGCAGCGGCTTGGAAGGTAGAGAAGGATAAAATTTCCACAAATCCTATTTCTGATAAGTTCTCAAAAGCCATGTTCTTGATATGTACCTAGAAAATTAAATCAAATCACTTGCATCTTCCAAAACCACGGTTTAAAAAACTCAAAACTTTTGAGGTGTGAAGGCATGATGGATTCTTACAGGAAAAAAGAATCGAATTGTGTCACATTAGGTTGTTTATCCTTGATCCACGATGAAGGCAAACTTGTTCTTGAACTGTTCTTAAGTGAGGTTTTTTGGAATTCAAAATGCAGCGTGTAGGTAAATTAGTTGTCTTACTTTTATTTTTACAGAAGCAAGAAATTATCTTGCTAAAAACCCAGAAAAATCCAGCTTCCAGTTCTGATATTTTTCTCTCTAATAAATGAGAGCAGATATTTTGTTTTCTTCTGGGCTTCGGGAACTGTTCAAAGTTAATTTAACTTCTGGGACAAAATTACAAATTTATTCCTCAACAAACAAAACAAAATATTCAAGCTTATGGCTAGTAGCAATGGTTCAAGAGGGCTTGAATCCTGGCATAGTCTCTGGAGACAAAATTTTTCAGAAGAAACAAAAAATAGAAACAGGCAAGAATTTCCTCTCTACAGAGAAACAACACTCAATCAGTTTTAGTAGATAAAATGTTTTCTTAACTCCTATGGCATTTCACAATTGATGAACGTTTCCAAAATAGAGATAGTTAAAATATTATCTCTTTCCCACAAGTCCTTTTGGCTTATATTTTGACTTTGTTACTGTTGTGACCCAAGCTGTTTAAATTTATAATCTCACCTCTCCACCATCTATGCTGGGATGACTAATTAATGTGGCTGCCATGTGTAATTGCAGTAATGGATATCTCGTACCCTCACATTGTGTTTTGATGTATTTTGCTATCATTTTGAAGCAGGGATCCAAAAGAAGACAAATATTGTTGTGCCAGTCAATGTTTTCGCTCATCTAAGGAAAAGAAATAAACAATCTCAGGGTCTCTTCGCTCTGTCTGTTAATTAAAACTATAGGAATGAGGCTGGATGCTTTTCTACCAGGTCACTGCTGCAAAAGTGTTTGTAGTTATTAAAGACCAGATGTTGGCCCTACAATTAGGAAGGTGGTCAGAAAAAAAGGTGATCAGAAACTTGCTCCATTTTCCCCTTAATTTGTCTTCAAGAAAATGGACATAAATTCAGGACTTTCTCTCATTATTTCTCAGAAGAAATAACTCCAAAGTTATTGCACAGAGGAATATTACAAAATGCATTTTGATGTTAAAACCCAGGTAGCAATGCATGAAGAACCTATTTTCTTTGAAGAACCTGTTTTCTTGAAAACTCTTGAAAACAGATTTTCCCAAATCCATGGCATCTGCAGTTACCAGAGCCAGGAATCTTCATCAGTGACAGAGTCTGTGAAAAAGCCCTCTGGCACAAGGACTTCAACTTAGATTCTCACCAATAGAACTTGTGCCTCACCTGCCTTGTTTCATTTATTATACTTCATATTATTTAAAACTAATTTGGAAGCATTGAATTTATAGTGGTAAAAGAAAAGTCATAGAGATGTCCAAAAGAAAAAGGAATCCTCCATATTGTCCTGGGTTGCAGTATATTCTATCACCATCCTCATGTACTGTTGAAACCAGGTGAGGCAGTGCTCCCTGCCTCCTCCCCACCCCCCCCGGGCTACCTTCTGTTAATGGGCCCATCAATGCCCTGCCCCATGACTCATAGATAACTTCCCCCTGTATTGTCCCCTGTTAATGGGCCCACCACTGCCTTGCTGCATGACTCAGAGATAACTCCCTCCTGGACTGTTTTCTGTTAATGGCCCATCAAGGCCTTATCTCATGACTCACCATCCCATTGTGAGATGCTCCTCCCCGAGGGAGGAGCCAAGCATTCCATACTGGATATAAGCTGAGAATTCGAACACCACGGCAGCCCTTACCTACGGGACTTCCAGAGGACAGGAGCTACTGCTGGACTTTCAGCTGAAGACCAGACCCCCTTTCTTCCAGAGGATCACGCTTCAACAAGACCACCTCATCTGGACGACTACCATCACCCTAACAGGGTTCCAGGCTGTATTCTGACTCTGTCAGTGTTTTTGATATTATTGCATTTATTCTTTTTATCATTTTCCTATTAAATTATAATTCTGACTTGCGATCTCTCACTGGTTTGATTTCAAACTAGTACATATTTCTAAATGGCAGAGACTTTTTTTTTCTCCACTGCAAGAAAGGGAAGTTTAGCAGGAGCCCCAAACATCAGTTTGAGTGTTGAGTTACTAGTGAGAAGATAAATGTAGAATGATGGTGTGAATTACCTGGAAATAATCTGGCAATCTAAAAGAATTTTGTATATTTATACAAAAATGGATATTTATTTAAAAAAGACCAAAACAAACCAGAAATGAAAAAAGGGTGGAGGTGAAGCATTCATCCACCTGAATACTATGAAATAATATAATCTGAGAGTCCTGAAAATGGTATTTATATTTAGATAGTTTAAGGTTTTACCACCACACCATTTGAGAATTTACCTCTGTGTTTTCCAGAGGGGATGCCAGACCTTTGTTGAGTGTGGGCTGTTTTCTCTCAGGGCTGAAGGTAGGACAGGCAGGTCAAGAGGTAAAAACACATCTGCTCTGTGAGAAAAGTAGACATCCAGGGGAAAGAAGTTTTTGTGCTGTGAAGCTGTTAGGCATTAGTGAGCTGATGTCTGCTGCCATTCCTCCTGGAGAAATTCCTCAATGTGTAAGCCCTATTTCTTTACACAATTAAAAAAAAAAATATCTTGCTGTCATACTGAGCACCAGCACTGCTTCACCAGCACTTTCAATGCCCGGTCCTTGCCTGAATCCTGTCAGCTATTTCACTTTTCCTGGAGATACTCTGCAGGGTCCCTGCCCTATTTCTTCTTCAGTCTCTTCTTTTCCACCTTTTCCATGCTGACCACTGCAAGCTTGGGTTAGACATTGGAGCTGATGATCCTGGTAGGTCTCTTCCCAGCTGAGATGTTCACGAGGGTATCCAGTGATAGGACAAGGCGGAAGGACCTTAAGATGGAAGGAAGGTTTATATTAAATATTAGAAAGAAATTCTTTACTGTGAGGATGGTGAGACACTGGCTCAGGTTGCCCAGAGAAGCTGTGGCTGCCTCATCTCTGGAAGTGTCCAAGGCCAGGCTGGATGGGGCTCTGAGCAACCTGGGATAGGTGGAAGGTGTCCCTGCCCATGGCAGGGGGGTTGGAACTGGATGATCTTTAAGGTCCCTTCCAACCCAACCCAACCCAACCCAACCCAACCCATTCTATGATTCTATGATTCTATGATTCTATGAGTCTATGATTCTATGATTCTGTGATTTCATTTAAACATGAGAATTATTTTTTTAAATTTTATTTTCCTTTTTTATTTTGTTTTCAAGGTGGACAAACAGAGCAGTTTGCCCAAAGATGTTGTGTCTCCCTCCTTGAAGATGTTCAAAACTCAGCCAAGCAAACTACTCTGGCTGACCCTGTTTTGATAAGAGGGTTGGAGTAGGTGTTTTCTGTTCTAAACTCAACAATTCTGTGATCTTCTCATAAAAACATCCTAAATTATTTCAAACTAGTCTCTTTATACCTGAAGATTAAAGCAGGGAAATGAAAAGAGGAAGACTGTTAAGTCTAAAGTTTTATCTAATACTCTTGAACTTCTAAAAGCTTTATTCTTTCTCTTTTTCTTTCTTAGTCAAATATTAATTAGGTCAGGACCATAGTTATATAATGATACTCTTGCTATTCCCCTGTGTACAGTGAATAGAAGGCACTTCATCCTCAGAGATAAATGATCCAAAGGCTTTTCATTCTGTAAATCTGAGGCAGTTACAACCCTTCAGTCCCTGCAGGACTCTTCTTCTGTAGTCACAGCTAAATCTGAGCCACACTGTGTAAACATGGACTCTGCCTTACTATCCAGACTATTTTGGAACAGACCTGAAAAAGATTTTGAAATCTCTTCACCAGTAAACAAACAAAAATCCACACAGCTAGATTGTGTCCTTCCTTCTCTGCAAGGCTTTGTATGCACATTCTTATTTAAATCTGTCTAAGTGTCTGAAAAGGTAACACTTCTCTTTGTTTAGAGAATCATATTCTAGTAAGTGATTTTATTTAGAAATAGGTAAGATTTAAGAACTGGATGCAGGTTTTCTGCTTTTGCATGAGTTTTTAATAATAGCTTCCTTGATAATAATAGCATTACAGTGTTGTGGCAACATATGGAGGACAAAGGACTGTTGTTCTTCCTCCTCCTTTTTTTGATAACCTGAATTTATTTATCTGTGACAACTGAATTTTTCCCAGATAAATCTGGAGCCTAAGTGTCCTTCCATCCCTGTTGGTAAATGTACTGCCCTTGCTAGGCTTGAATTGCATCACACAACTACTTCCAGGGAATTATTGAGTCCAATAACCATCCATCACTCTGGCAAAATCTCAGCCCTCTCACATCTTTGTTAACTACAGCTGTGGCAGCCCTGCATAAGAGAAATGAGCTCACTGAGGAGGCTCATTTCATTTTTCTAAGGCCTTTAAAGATGATGGTGGGAGTCTAAAACCAGAATGAGCATTTGTGATATCAGGAATGAACAGAAAGCATCGGTAGGAATTGGTCTCAACAGATGTATTTTTTTTTTCAGCAGGAAGGTGGGATATTATCAACCCAAATGGGCTGGAGATTGAGCACAGCTCCTGGAAGCTGCTTCATGGGGAGGTGGAGGTGTCACTGTGATAATGCAATCACAAAGTCCTCCCTCTGCCTGGAGGAGAAGAGGAGCTGCAGTGGGATGGTCACTGAGAGTGCCCTTCCCATTTGCAAGAGATGAGGATCCACTTGATTTCATCTGCTCAGGAAACAAACCAATGATCTGACTCAGGCTTATTTTCTGACTACTCATAAAGTAAATCTGGTTGCTCTAAAATGATAACTGATGAAATGAGGAACTGATGATGCCTTTGCCCAGAGCAGGGAACAGAGAGGAACAAAACAGCCTTCCTGTGTCACATACTTCCACTTTTATCCACTGCTTCCCATAGGACTGTTGTGCTAGCAGCACTCATCCAGAAAGCCTATGGATCTCTTGGATTTTCTGTTGTTAAATGTGTGTAGGGCATTCTGTTGTTAAATGTGTAGGGTTAAATGCTTTGGGTCCTATCCTCAAGTAGGAAAGTTCCTAAAGTCAATGAAATCACCAAACAAGATGATGGTAGGGTGTATCAGAGAAAAAGTATTTTCTCTAATAATCTGTCCTTATACCCCTCTATGTCTCCTCTGTGCTTGCCAAACCCTGGAGTAGGACACCAGGACCTCTGATCTTGGCCTCTACAGAGGATCATCTCATTAGTCATCTCCAGGTCTTGGAGACCTTTCAAGGGTATAAACAAATGGCCAAGGGGGCTTGAAGTCAACGTGCAGTGTTTGAGTTGTGTGTCCGACCTCCTGATGCCTCCTGCTTCCAAGAGGAACTTTATCTGCTCCAACATCATGGGAATCTATCTAAATGGATGGAATCCATCTAAAACAAAGGGATTTGGACTAAAATCACCAAACACAAAGGGATTTGGAAGCTCAGAGTTGGTGAAGCAATGGCAATGAACTGTTGGTAATTAGGCCAGGTTGGTAATTAGGCCCTGAGCAAGTTGGTTTAGTGGAAGGTGTCTGTGGAATGAGTTGTTCTTCAAGTTCCCTTCCAACCCAAACTGCTCCACAAAGCTGAAATCTCACTCACATGATATTCATCTAGTATCTAGCCTTTGAAGAATTTTAAATACAGCATGGTGTGTTCAACATTTTATTAAATTCTAACCATGCCTAACATGGATGCCAGGCATTGGTAGAAATCTTTTCTGAAGAAATTATTCCCCACTTTAAATTCCAGCAGAAATGGAAAGATTTGGAGCCTGAGAGAGATATTTCCTTTTATGAAAATGCTGTTACTGGCAGTCCTTAAAGGTGGGATCAAGGGATTTAACAAATGTAATCTACTTTTTATTGCTGCTCAGAACTGGAGCTACTTTGGAGTGAAATGGGGATGTGCTGTGGGAAAGTGCTACCCTAAATCTGTCCCCATCAAACAAATCTGACCCAGAGGGGTATTTTAGGGCAGCGTTTTGAAACAGGAAGGGTAAATCTGCAGGAACCATGTGTGCCTGTGCCCTTTTGCTCCTTTAATCCACTCAATCACATCTGATTCTTGTGACTCAGAAACATTTGTCCAGCTAAATTGTCTGGGAACTATTCTCTCTGATATCTTTCTAAGGAAAGTTGATTAGTTAGCACATTTATTGAGTGTTGCTCCTGCGCTGCAATGGGTCTTCGCTTTGCAGAGGGAAGATAGGCCCTGTTCCAAGTCGTTCCTTCAAAGCAGCATCTCTAAATTTTAACTGTTAGCTAAAGGCTGCAATTCTCAGGCAGTCAAGAGTAGCTTTCTCCTTATTCATTCTCTGTTAAAAGATAATTTTTGCTATTTGTAAAACATAAGATCATCCAGAAAATTGTGTAGTTACTAAACTGAACACCTGGGAATACACTTCTCAAAGGAAATTTAAGTTAGCCAAAACCAGCATGAGGATTTTTCCTGCAGCAGGGCAGGATATAGCTTGAAACATCCCTCTGCCTGACAGGCAGCAATGAGTCTCTGGGAACCAAGAAATACAGCAGGAAATATTGAACTTGTAAGGAGAAGTGGTGGGGAAAATGCTGAGAAAAACACACCTGCTACCAAAATTGCTGATCTGTGTCATTTGCAACATCCTGAGGAAGGTTTTAGTGTCGTTTTTCTTTCCCTTCAGCAAACTGCTCACAAGCCTGCTTGGTTTGCCTGCCAGCAGCATCCTGTATGGACTCTACCTGCCAGTAACTCACAGCCTCTGGAGTCTCCAGTGCTGATGGCTGGGCAATGTCAGCCAGAAGACCAAGTTTCTATCCTCCTCTAGGGAAGAAACACTGGGGTTTCACTCTGAACTGCAACTGGTCCACTTTTTGGAAAATTTAAGCCTCCCATGGTATTGATTTAGTCTTCTTAGACCTGTGCTTAACAGAGGTCAGTAGTGATCCATGAAATCACTGTGTCCACAGAATGGTAAACTGTGTCTGAAGTGTGGTAAGAGTACTCAGGCTAGATCCTTCCACTTCCAAACTTTTCCTGCCATCTTCGCACAAATTTAATACTTTTAATGAAAAAAAAAACAACCCAAAAACCCAACAAAAAACAACCTAGGGAAGGGAGAGAGTCTCAGAAGAAAGCAGGACAGATCAAGGAAGTTTACATTGCCTCAGGTCCTGGAGTGCCTGGGCTATAAACCCCTGTACAATCCTACGAGGTTAAGATTGATTCCATTTCCTTGGAGATCATATTTTGGGTAAATGTATCTGAACAGGAAGAGAAAGGGAAAGGAATTCCTTGAATGTCAACAGCAGTTTTACCTCAACTTTTAAGAATGCTTTAGAAAAATCCCTCTAAAGCTTTCTTTGCTTGAAGGGGGACTTCCCGCTTTGTCTGTCCAGAAAACAGTTTCTTAGGCCATTTCTCCCTGAGATGCTGCAATGAAGCATCTGGTCTTTTGACAGTGAGAAAATCCAGAATGGGAAAAGACTGACAGAAGAATGGAGGGGATAATGTTACACTGGAAGCATTTATCCTTTTCTGTGCTGCAGCTTGGCTACATCCTGCTGATTTCTGAATTTTTTCTTAAGTGAAAAACACACACCTGTCTGTAGAAGTCTAGTTAAAAGTCATCAGATTGGCATTGGTACTATATAACAAATTTTGTTTTAAGCTAACACTTGTAAGGTTAGCTTTTTCTATAAGCTTGGATGGTGTAATGGATTAGTGCTTTGAATGGTAGATCCACCAAAAGAATGAACAGATTCAAAGGCTTGGAGTGTGGAGAAACATGAACATTCCAGATGATTTTATAATCTTATTCAGATTGCTGCTTAATAATCTATCACAACTCTTTTTTAGAAGAATATCCGACTTTGATTAAGGAGGTCAAACAGTGGAGATTTTCCCTTATTCCCATCATAATCAGCTCCAATAATTACTTATTCTCTGTTAAAATAAGTACCTCATTTCCATTTCAAACTTTGTTGACTTTCAGATAGAAATTAATATCTAGATCTTTGTACAAATAAGAAAAATTCCTGAAGTGAAAGCTTCTGACAGGGCAAAGGATTGCAGGTCATCAGTAAAGTTCTTTTTCCAAAATAGAAATAAAACTAAGTCTTGTCATCTCTTTCCTTAAGTACAAAAGGTATCAGTATTGCACCTGGAAACTGGAAGTTAACTAGGTGATGATGGAAAATGAGCAGGTTGATGCCAATTTAACTGAGATGGGAAATCTTTGGGTTTATTGTCACCAACATGCAGAAATGTAGTTTGGGTGGGTGGCTTTCCCCTTTGTGCAGTGAGTTTGAAAAATGAAAGTGTTTCCTATTTTGAGAAGTTCTACTTGTACAGGCACATAAACTAAGACAGCTGGCTCCAGAATTTTGTTATGTCATAAAAATAGGGCATGGACACAGATATCTTCAACAATTTGCCTTAGGAAATGGGAATCCTTCTCTTTCTAAAAAGAGATGGAAAGAGAAACTAATAAGCAATGAAGTGTCTCTTGCCCTAAACACTTCTGCATTTCTACAGTTGAGCAACTGGGAGCTCATAGGTTGTCAAAAAGAACATTCAGAAGTTTTACCATCTTTGTGCCTTTTCTCTAATATATTCATTGCAGCCTTTAGGATAAGGATGTTGTCCTGGGGTGACTTTACCTTTAAGATAGCTTTGGGAGCTGGGGAAGTTGAAGCTGCTGGTGGCTGATGGGAGTTATTTCTTGTGACCAATTATTGGCCATTTTTGAGAATTGGCGGCGATTTTAACCATTGAGAAGTGAGATCAACTTGTGAACACCACCTTAAGATGTAAGGCCAGGGCTCTCTTGTTCTCTTTGGTTTCCGGCTTCTGAAGAGGTAACAGGCTCTGTCTTGGCCTCCTCCTCTCCCTCCAGGCCGGACAAGGCCGCAGAGGGTGGGGGGGGGAGGAGAAACGGAGCCGGCCTGACTTGGTTTGCAGTTTCTGAACTGAAACCTGACACCATGAACATCTGCAGCTTTACAAGACTTGAATTCTTCTACTACCTGAATGAGACTTACAGATTACTCCTTTTTCCCAGAGAGAGGGGAACAGAGAGAGAGAGAGAGATAATCAGCATGAAGGAGACATCATAAAACCATTAAAGACAGTGAAGAAAAGAATTATGTTTTAAATGGGGAAGAGAGAATAAGGAGATGCTTTTATAAAAATATTTTTCTGTCAAAGCTATGGAGATGGACAATAGTGTTCTGAAAATAAACTCCTTTAATTCATGACAGAGTATATTGGGAGGAATAGAGAAGTTCAAAGTGTGGATTTTAAGCAAGAGGTGGAGTAGTTGTGATGCAGTGAGGTGCTGGAACAGAAGGAGAGAAGTAATAGTTGAAGATTTAGAGCCACTTGAGACAAAGAGAAAACTTCTGTTTCCAGGGAGGCTCACAGAGACAGATGAAGAGAACTTTTGCCTTTGAATAACTCAGCCTTAAAAATGACATCCCTAGACTCATGACCCATAACACACCTCAGAGTGATGTGAAATGGGAGGAAGGAACTGATGACAGGCAGCTGACATCAGAGAAATAGAAAGCTATAACAGAAATAGTTTTCTTGTGAGAAACTCCATAGATTAGCAGACAAAGACTTCTGTTTGTTTACAAAGACTGATGAAAAGACTATGGCAAGAATTGGGACTGTTGTAAACACCAAAGTTTTTTTGTCTCTATGTTGTCATGTGAACCAGGGAATGGTTGGGTAGTGGGGGAGAAAAGGGTTTTCTGGAAGTTTTATTCTGGTTTTCTTATTCTGGTAGTTTGGTTAATAAATTTCTTTATTCCTTGTAAGTTTTAAGCCTATTTTGCTCTTGTTCTAATCCATATCACAGCAAGAAATAAGTAAGCTTTCTAGTGATTTTTTAGTTGCTGCTTTAAAACCACAACATTTATTTGGTGCGTTGGCCGGGAAATGAAATTGGCAAATCTAAACCACTATAAATGTGTTCAGATTACCCTTGCAGGCAGAGTGCCTTGTGCCAGGAGTGGGTGACTGGCACCACTCAGAGCTGAGCTGCCTCGCTCTGCTGCAATCTTCCCTTGAGGTGGAATGATTCTGAAGTCAGAGGGACTTGTTCACCAGTGACAGATATTTGGTAATTGACTGATATCTTGCATAACCTTGCAGTTTGGCAACTTTGACTTGTGCCTTGGCAGTTTAGAATCAATGTTCAAACGACTGTGCAAATCAGTAATAGAGTGACTCTTGACCTCAAAGTTTGTTAAGTCACGCTTTTGCAACCTTGTATTAAAACCATCTTTTGCTAATAGCTTTGACAGTGGTTCTTTAAGTGATCTAAATCACCCATTCACAATATATTGGTGTAGTTGTCAGGATGGTGAGTAGTATCCCTGATTGCTTATTCCATGGAGCATGGAATAAATCTGAGTCCCAAATTCTCAGAAGAATGGGCTCACCACCACTGTCATGACTGGAGTGAAACTGCAAAGCAAGTTAAATTAGCAAGAGGAAATTCTGAAAATGGTAGAGGAGAAGGAATTATTTTTAAGATGTTAGGCAGCTGCCTAGAAGCCACCCGTGAGGACAGGAAAAAGCATCATACGGAGAGACAAGATCTGAGAGAGGGAATAGAAGGGGGCAGCTGAGTTACTGCTGTACATGAAAACTGAACAGTTACAGAAACCATGATGGGGAGAAAAGGAGAAAACACAAAAGTTGGAAGAAAATATCTAGATAATGCTCATGTGGGCCCCACATATCCCTAAACTCATGCAAATTAGGAAAGTAATGGCATCCCTAGAAGTTTGGGATGGTGATATTTGGGGTGATCCTGATGATTCTGAGGAGGGAAATGATGGCCAGTTGTTTCCCCCAGATTCCTCTGAATATGAGACTATACCCATCATTAAAGTAGACTGATTCTGATTCCAGTTGGTCCTTGACAATATAAACGGAAATTTCTAATAGGATTGGGAGAACAAATTCCAGCACTAACATGATAGGATGCCAAGAAGCAGGATATCTGACTTGGGTTGAGGAGAGTTAAAGTCACCAGAGAAAACGGAGCAAGTGTTGTTCACCAAACCATGAAAGTTAATTTTTGGCACCTGGGCAAGAAGCACATTCATCTACTCACTTTGTGATTAAGAAGCACAACAAAAGTATTTTGGGGTTTGATGTTTTGACCACATGAAACAGATTCCTGCCAGATGGCAGCATGTGGATCTTACATTAAGGCTTTTAATGTTCAGCTCGGCTGAATTCAAAGAGACAGGACAGAGACATTCCAAGTGGAGAAAGGGGCTTCCATCTTTAAAATGAGTGGTTAGGCAAGTTGAGCCATTATGGGGTGACCTGTCTGTAAAACTCCAATGAGACTTGTGTTGTTTTTGCTTTTCTAGGAATGATAGGGCAACAAAGCTGGTGGAGGGTTGGGAGAGTAAGACATATGAGGAGTAGCTGAGGGACCTGCCAGTGTTTGGTTTGGAGGAAAGGAGGCTCAGGTGAGGCTTTAATACTCTCTACAACTCCCTGACGGGATGGTTACAGCATGGTGGGGGCTTAACACTTCTCCCAGGCAACAAAACAAGTGGAAACAACAAAACAAGGTCTCAAGCTGGACCAGGGGAAGTTCGGGTTGGACATCCAAGAGAATTTCTTCACTGAAAAGGTGGTTAAGCACTGAAAAAATGGGTGGTTAAGCATTGGAATGGGGAGGTGGTGGAGTCAGCATCCCTGAAGGTATTTAAGACAAATCTGGGCCTGGCACTCAGTGTTATGGTTTAATTAACAAAGCGGTGATTGGCCAAAAGTTGGACTTGATGATCTTGGAGGTCTTTTCCAAACTTAATGATTATGTGATTCTGTGATATCAGCAGTGATACCAACACATGTCCTCTGGAGATCAGGTTAGCAATTGGAGAATTGCTCATCTTTCTCAAAAGAGAACCCAAAATACACATCAACACAGCCTGACCCACAGAGTGAAGACCCTCACTTCTTTATTTATGCTAATTGATATGGTAACTATAGTTAAATTTTACACCACATGTCTTTCTCAGCTGTGGTTGCAATCTGCTGTAATAGCAAATAAAAAGGAAGGCAATGAAGACCCCTTCACCACTAATAAACAAAAAGTAATTTGAGATTATGACATTTACTTTGAAAGGGTTTCCAATCTTGGTGACACCTAGTTAATGACACTTATTACCCCACTAATGGTAAAGCCATTTAAAAGATAAGCCAAAAGAGCTTATCTTTTAACCATACTCAATGCTTCAGTACATGCCTTATACCAAATTATTGTGCTGATTAAATCACAATGGAACTGTCCTCTATCTGTTAGAACATACAAGTATGAGCCCCAAATGGGAGCAAATAGCCAACTATGGATGTTGATGCCTGATTAGACAGGAACAGCAAGGATTTATTTGTGAAAATAATACTATTAAGGACCAAGACATTTGCCTTCATGCTTGACAAGATGTCGACATTGTGTTGAACCCCCTGAGTCTGTACTTGCATATATTGGAAATAGATGTATCTCTGTAAGAACTCTGTGTGATTCTATGTTTACAGAAAACACCACTCTAGAGACATATGATTGCTCTAATAGCTCTATATGTAGTTTTGCCAAACCTATGGGTTGCAGCTTTAATGATTCAGTTCCTTCACAACCCACCAATTTCTACAATCCAGCTATGTGCTGTGTCAAGATTCATTGCCTGTCACTGCTGGAATGAATCTGGAATTGGCAAGAATGTTGCAATACGATGATCTGAGTCCACCACAAAAATGAATCATCACAACACACAAAGAACCCAGATTGCCACCCACTGTCATGCAGAGAAGGAACACCATGTCCTGAAAAGACTGAAGAAAGATAGAAAATATTGCTGGTAGGAAACAATTTTTGGATGGCCATCCACAGGAAGTAGAATTTTGAATTGAATGCTTCATCCCATTGTAGTTTTGTTATTTTTGCTTTATTGTGTTTACTGTTTATAACCATCCTGTCTATACTGTAAGAAGATATACCAAATTATATCCATACAACATGTAAACCATATACAATGAATTGGTAACAGCAAATGTTATAT
>NC_031769.1:147371325-147484844 GCF_001522545.3 Parus major
GGGCACTCAGTGCCCCACAGCAGTGTCACACGGCCACAGAGATTGTCGGTGTGTGACTTGCCGCCTCTCCACGGCCCTCTGTTGACACTGGCACCTCCAAGCCAGCTCAGTGGTCAGAGCTCAAGAGCGTCCACTGAGAGTGTGAACCTGCCCCCTCTGCCATCAGCAGCAGCAGCAGCAGCCACCTCTGGATCCTGTACCAGAGGCACAGCACATGCTGTGGGAGCAGCCTGTGCCAGTGTCAAGCTGCCCCCTCTGCCAGCAGCAGCAGCAGCAGCGGCAGCAGCCTCTGTGTCTTTTTCCAGAGGCACAGCACTGTGGGCTGCGGGCCCAATGGCCAGGGGCCAGAGAGAGCCTGTGCCACCTTTTCCATGGGGCCCTGTGGCTGCAGGCAGAGCCCAGGGAACACCTTCACTGGAGAGCAGAAAGGCAGGGCTCTGGCATGGGTCAGCGGCAAGGCAGGGCCATGGCCTGCCTCCTGTGCAAGCCGCACGCGGCCTGCCGCTCTGCACTGGGACCCAGCCGGCTCCTGGGAAGCACCTGGGGCACTCTGGGACAGAGGAGCTTGTTGAGGTGCAGGAAGGGCAGGATGGCAACATCTACAGTGGATTTTTTGGAGGCCTCAGCCCATACCAGTTAGAAGAGAGGTCCATCATGTCCACCTGCACCCAGGAACAGCCAAGTGCCCAGCAAGAGGTGGATACAGAGCCCCAGGAGCTGCCCAGTGCTTCCAGCTCAACCAGAGGCTCCGCAGAAGAGACAGGAACATGCTGTGAGCTCCTGTCTGCTGGCCAGTTGGCAGAGCAGAGCTCTGTCTCTGAAAACTCCCAGCCCTGGGACTCTTCCCTAACGGAGCCAGAGGAAAAGCGGGAGGAGGAAGAGCTCCCAGCAACAAAGGCTGAAGGAGAGCGGGACAGCTCCCTGCAGAGTGTGTCGCTTTCCCCGTTGAATGAGAACGAGGAAGAAGCAGAGGCTTCTGCCCTGGCTGGAGATCCCTGGGATGACGGGCACAGCAAGGTCTTCCTCACATCAGAGCCTGAGGAAACCTCAGGCTTCTCAGCTTCTCCTTTGTGTGGAGGCCCCTGTGAGGAGAGGGCAATTTGTCGGCCAGCTGAGCACGCTGCACTTCACAAGCAGCTGTGCCTGGGGCCTGACACTTTGCTGCACCTCATGAGGAAAAAGAGAGAGGAGCTGGAGAAGCTGGAGGAAGACAAAATGTATGCAGAGCTGTTTGGAGACATCTTCACGGACAATGAAGAAAGCTCCATGATGTCCAGCTGCATCCTCAGGGATCCATCAAGTCCCACCCTGGAACCAGCTGCAGAGCCCTGGGTGCCGCAGAGCGCTTGCAGAGTGACTGGAGGCGCCGCAGCGGAGACACAAAACTCCTCAAAGCTTGTGTCTCCTGACCCGTTGGCAGACTCGGGGTCTGACTCTGACGACTCGCTGCCCCTGGAGACTCTTCTGAACGAGCTCCTGGAGAAGTGGGAGCGAGAAGAAGCGGCGGGAGAGAGGGACAGCGAGGTACACAGCCTGTTATCTCTCCCTCCACGAGATGAAGAGTTGGAGCCAGCACCTACTCCTCCAGACAGCGATGTCAGTGATGAGGGGCACAGTGATCCTCTTCCCACGGCACTGCCCGAAGAGGCAGACACGTCTGCGGTTTGCATCTCCATGCCTGCCATGGATGAGGCCGACGGAGCATGGATGGATGCTGGCTGTGCCCTGGCTGCCCCTTCCCAGGATGAGCTCTGCAGAGCTGAGGCACCAGCAGGGGATTGCCCAGTGCCTGCCCAGCCCCTGGCACGCAGCGCTCCTGCTTGCCCCGCCGGCAGCGCAGCCGTCCCGCAGCCCCCGGCCCCACGGCCATGGCGCTCCATCGCCAAGACGGCCCGGCGGGCTCTGCGCCGCCTCTTCTCCTTCAGCTGCCTCCGGGGGCAGCGAGAGGACTGAGCCCAGAGCCAGAACCAGGATGATGCCAAATGACACCGGCTCATCCTGAGGACACCCAGCTCCAAAGGACAGAGGCAGGTCCAGGAGGCAGTGACACCAAGGGGAGACAAACACTGGGTACACCCCAATGGATGGATGCGTGGTGCTCAAGGCAACCAATTGCCAAAGGTAGGTCCTGCTGCCCCTCACCCCATGCCACCAGCAAGGCAGCCTTGGAGCACTTGGAGAGCTCTCCTCAGGGAGAGCTGGCTGAAGAATGATGTCAGTGTTGCCTTGTAGAATCCCGCAGGAAGATGACTTTAGGTCTGGGCTGTGTTGTGGGGATGCATCCACACCCTACCCCCAGGCTAGATTCAGAATTGAGAAATGCTCCTTGTGCCTTAACATTGCTGGTAAATGAAGCCAAACCCATAGTCCTTGCATATGGTAAATAAGAAGATGCCTCCCTGCATAGCTGCAACATGGGCTGGAGTAAGGTGTGTATTCACTGGATGATCTACTTGGGTCCTCAGCTCCACAAGAACCACCAGAGCCCCCAGTGCGGAAGTGCACAGTGACGAAGGACCAACAGGATGCCACTAGAGCTGAGTATCTTGGACAGTCCACTGTCTGACCTTTCTCCACATTACTCCCACTCTTTCCTAGTCATTCTCATTTCTGCTTTTCTCCACTGCAGCCTAGCCCAGCCCAACCCATCCCTGATATTCTCCCTCTTCTCACTCTCTCCTTTCCCATCCCTACCTCTCTACCTCCCATTTATTGTTAAATAAAATCCCCATTGTTTGACAGATGGTCTCTTTGGCACCTTCATTCCCACACAGGCATCTCTCATTTATCACACCTTACCAGGGGCACACATCTGCACACAGCACTCCAGGTGTGGCCTCCCCAGGCACAAAGGGACAATCACCACCCTGGTCCTGCTGGCCACGCTGCTGCTGACACAGAAGGCCAGGAGGCCACCGGCCCCCTTACCCACCTGGGCACACGCGGCTCATGTTCAGCCACTGTCAGTCAGCACCCCCAGGGCCCTTCCTGCCTGGCAGCTTTCCATCCACTCTGCCTCCAGCCTGGGGCACTGCAGGGGCTTCTGGGGACACATGGGCAGGACCCAGACCTTGCTCTTCTGGAACCTCACCCTGATGGCCTCACACCATCAATCCAGCCTTGCCACATCACCCCACAGAGCCTTCCTACCCACCAGCACATCAACACCCCAACCCAATTTGTTGTCAGCTTCAAACTGACTGAGAGTGTCTCATCCAGATAATCGTCAGAGATATTATACAGAACCTGTCTATCTGTGATGGTATTTGTGAAAACTGTGTGTAGTGGATACCAGCATTTTGGCTGTGCTTTGGTCAGACTTGATGTGACAATGATACCTCTGCTCCTAAAACCTGTGTATGAAGAGGTGCAAAAGCCTACTTTTAGTGTTCTGTAGAGCTCTGCATAAAACCAGTGGTTTAATAAAACTCTTTTGTGATTTGTGAAGCACTTCTTTCTGCTTTATGAGAGAAACTAAACTACTTGAGGTCAGAGCATTTTTAAGTGGCTATCTTTCCTTATTTAAAAATATGGATGCTCTAGGGAATTTAAAAAATACACATAGTTTTTCCAACAGTGATTTTTTTCTTTTGTTGTTGTTGTTTTTGTTTTTTTTTTCTCTTCCCTGATATTGACATTTCAATTTATGCTAATTTATACCACTTGAAAAGCCCAAATAATCACTCGGGCGGAACTGAAGAGTGTGAGTGTAAGGAAATTAAAATTATGAAGTTGATGTCTGTTCTAAGATAGCACTTGAGATACAAAGCATTTGCAATCACTGTAGCATGCATATAATCTGTATGATACTTAATTAGTCCTTCAACAAGTGGTGTGAATTCCTTTGAAAATTTGTGGACCTTTGTTTATTGCTAACCAGCCTCCTCATGTCCACACAATAAATGATCATAGAGCTGGGGACATCTGGAAACCTGAAAACAGGATGTTTTTCAAATTTTGATAAAGAAAGGTTAAAAAAATAAAAAACAAGAAGGTATCAAAGCTTTTTCTCTTTTTCCCAGTTGTTCTGGATTGACAAAAATTGTGGGTAGGGTCTTCAGGCAGCTGGTTTGATCCATTCACTTTTCTATGTTATCAAGAAAAAGTTTACATCAATTGGGAGAAAGGCTGAAGGATGTGAATTCCAGAATGCTGCCCATGAAGCCAAGTAAATATTCTGAAACTGGATCTGAACAAGGAGTCACCATGAGAAATCAGTCTGAAAGCAGCCACAGACTCTGGAGCCAAAACTCCAGGAGGACTACTTTATCTTAATCTTAATAATAAGATACAAAGATACAATGCTAATCAACTCCAGGCTGGCAGGTGCCCATCCAAAAATTGTTCCAGAATGTGAAAACCCATTGGTTAGAGAAAACTGGGATGAAATTTTATTGCCATAATTTCCTTGCTGTCATTGCTAATCCAGATACTGAAACAGGTTACTAAGAAAGTCTGTAGAGTTTCCATTCTTGGAGATATTAATTAGATTTTTAGGACAAGACTCCAGGAATCAGATCTAATGTCAAAGCCCTTTTTTGGACCAGGGGTTTGGACAGGAGGATTTCTTGAGGCTCTTTCTGACTTGAATTTTGTTATGATTCTGGAAACTGTGTGCACCCTTCTTAAAAGAGGGTGAGCTACAGAAGGTACAGGGAAGGACAGCAGGGACAACAAAAATACAACTCCATATGGAGAAAGTATTTTTAGGTCAGCCATGACCTGTTCTTGTCCCACATTGTTCAGAAATATTTGCTAAACTCAAAGGTGACACACCATAATGAGCAATACTCATATACCATGTAATTGTTTGTATCTAGTGTGCTTGTACAGACACCTGCAGATATAAGGACACATCAAACACTGGGACCATCAGGAGATGCACTTCAGGGTGATGTACAGAGATGTGGGAGATGAAGTAGTTGCCCTTTCCTGAGGCAACAAGTTGTTATTTAGCTGGTCAAGTGCCGGAGCTAACACATGCAGAGAGTCACTTTCCTCTCCAATCACCTGTTTTAATGAAGAGGGATGGCAGGACTGTCACCTTAATAGGAAACAGATAAACCAAAGCTGGAGAGGAAAGCTAAATGTGCTCAAATGTCTGTGAGGTCCTGGCTCCAAGGACAGCCACGTACAAGGACGTATCCACAGTGAGTGACACAGGAGAGTATTTGTCCAGCAGAAAAACAGAAAAGTCTACAGAAAATCAGGTGAATAGAGGGACACAAAGAGTGAGAAATCTCAATGTTTGCATATCAAACAATATTTTTCTTTAATTTCTGCACTTTTTAAAAAAAGAATATTTTTAATTTATTGTAACAGATAAGTGAGAATACCAGAAGTCTGGAGGCAGTAAAACAGACATGGATAAATTAAAAGTGGGGGGAAAAAATTATATCAAAAACCATTAAATGTAAGGATCACACCTGTCAGAGGAAGTCCCTAATACAAGAAAATTGTTACTGTGTGCCAAATAACTGATCTCTGATTGCAATAGGTTTTGATCACTACTTTTGCTCCCGTGTTTAATACATAGTTTAATATATGGGTCTAGAACTGACCTGCTATAAAAGGCATTACTCATTTTAGACCATTTTCTGGTGGTCACATCACATCAGCACAACTCTGGAAACATTTCTCAGGAAAGCCTAGAGATGAGAGGTGACGGCAGAGCTCTTGTTCCAGCACAAGCCATGAATTTGTGGCAGAAATTGCCAACTGAGGAGATGTGCCCAGCACCCAGGATCATTCAGTTCTAACCCCCTGCCATTGGCAGGGACACTTTCCACTAAACCCGGTTGTTCAAAGCCCCATCCAGCCTGGCATTGAGCACTTCCAGAGTTGCAGCATCCACATCTCTGGGCAATCTGTTCCAGTGCCTCACATCCCTCACAAGGAAAAATTTCTTCCTAATATTCTAATCTAAATCTACCCTCTTTCAGCTTAAAGCAATTCCCCTTGTTCTGTCACTATGTGCCCTTATAAAATGTCTCTCTCCAGATTCCTTGCGAGACTCCTTCAGGTACTGGAAGGGTCTCCAAGGTCTCTGCAGAGCTTTCTCTTTTTCAGACTCAACAATCACGATTTTCTCAGCTTTTCAAGGAGTCTGGTTACATGAATATGGTTGCTTCCCTTATACATCTGTGTACATCTGGGTACCTTCTGGAGCAACTGTATGTCAGAGCACTGCAGAAAGAGCCTGAATTTCATCCTGAAGGAGCTGGAATGAAATCATCCCACTGGCCAAACTGGAGCTGTATGGCATGACTCCTTTCTCCTGGGTCAGTGGAATCACTATGATGCCTTTCAATAATATTTCAGCACAAACCCTAACCCCTTTACATGGCTATTAATCTCACATGCCAGATCTGAGCATGGTTGGAAGCCTTTAGCAGAGATAACACAGCCACAGAGGTTGCCCTGAGGGCAAAGCCTGCTGCTGTGGAAATGAAATATTTGCATAACCTTTTCTTTCAGGAATTTATGAGGTGAGCAAATGCACTCATTCAGGCTGCTACCTGAGTGCTTCACTGAAGCTGCCAGGCAGGGCAGAAACAATGCAGTGTATTTTTTGGAAAGAATATGATTATAAGCCCTAAATGGGGCTGTGATGGGAGTACAGGAAGTTGCCCTAGGGAGATACATTTTAGAGGAGGCCACGACTGGGGATGAGCATATCCTGAATCCATCAACCAGTTCAATTGCTTGGTCTCCCTGGACACTCTGTGCACAGAGACTGTACATCAGGACCTTGCTTTTCAATCTGCATGTGGCTGTAGATGTGTGAGATCCTTCTCAGATCTGGAGTAAAATGGATAGAGCCCATTCATTGTGCATCTTGGAAGATAAATGTATCTCCTGCAAGGCAACTGCTGCCCCCACTCACCAGAGCAAGGTCCAACTCAAGAAGTTGCTCTGTAATTGAACTGAGGTTTAGGAAGCCGTTGTTTTGAATCCAGAACTTGCAGCTGCTGCATTTGTCCTGAAAATGTGATCTGACTGCAGCCTTTCAATAACTGCTGGGGCTACAAGAAATCTGGAAAGAGGTTTCTGACAAGGTCATGGAGTGACAGGACAAGGGAGAATGGCTTTACACTGAAAGAGGAGAGATTTAGATCAGCTTTGAGGAAGAAATTCTTTCCTGGGAGAGTGGTAAGGCCCTGGTGCAGGTTACCCAGAGAAGCTGTGGCTGCCCCATCCCTGAAAGTGTTCAGGGCCAGGTTGGATGGAACTTTAAGCAACCTGGTTTAGTGGAAGGTGTCCCTGCCCATGACAGGGGGTTGGAACTAGAGAATCTTTAAGGTCCCTTCCAACCCAACCCATTCAGTGCTCACATGGGACTTCCACATTACACTTCATGGGGCTGCACTCCTGGTGTTTCTGACCCTCAGATGCCTTTCTGGTGCTCAGAAAGACAGTTGCTGACACTCCTGCTCTCAGACTACTCAGTTATTTGTTCTTTTCCTCTCAAACTGCCTGTTTTAGTTTTTCTAAGTTTCCTTTCAATGTGTTGTACATAACTGGAGAAAACTACCAACAACATCTGCCCAGAGAGCGACTGTTGGTGGATACAACTGTGCATTTATTGTTTCCTTCTTGTTTAAAACCAAACAAATGAATCTTTTCATTGCATTTTAGACTCTCTTATATTTTCAGAAAGCACATATTGTTCCCTCCTGATTTCATCTGACAAAACACACACTGGCTGATTTGAATTTATTTATTTTTCTTCCTTCCTGGAATTTTCAAAGCAGTGAAATCATCTCAGTCATATTTACTCTTCTGTTTGTGCAAGAGAATCAATAGTTATTGTTCCTTAAATGTACCAGAGATATTCTTAGGTGTGAGATAATCTTATCCCTGCTCAATGCTGTATGGAATGAATACAGGTTCCTAAAGAGATGCTTTTTATATAGAATTTGCTCTGACATGTGCCCTTTTTTAGAAAAACATTTTTACAATTAGAAATTAAGACAACTACAAGAAATCTGACCACTACTAAGGAAAAGATACTCAGCATGCATGAAAGTTTTGTGCATAATAATGCTTTGAACACTACCAGATATAGTAATTGGCTTCTACTGGATGGTCTCAGAAGAGTCTGAGGATTGAGAAAGAGTTTCTGTGCAGTTGATGCACCTGGAAGATCAAATTTATAGTTCTCCTAGCAAGTTCTGAACCAGTCAAGTTACCAAGAAAGAAGTTTGTGAGTTTTCTGCCAGATCAACATGGAACCTTGAGTTGTGTGAGCAAGATCTGGAGCACTTAGGAGCTATCGATTCCTTTTTCACCAGCGTTTCAGACTACTTTTCCTAGCTGAAACACTTCTTGCTCTGTAAAAATTTCCATTTCCTCAGCTGAGAGAGTCTGAGATGATTGGAAAAAGTTTTCTGCTCTGAGGTTTTCATATCCCAGCCTATTGGACACTGTAGGATCACCTCTAAATTATGAACAGAGGGAAAGTAGAGATGGGTGCTCTCATCTCCCAGGATGACACAGTGCATCAGAAATGGATTGAAGTGCCACCTTTGAGTGACCAAAGTAGAGGCATGTCCTCAGATGCTGCAAAGTGGTAATTTATTCCAGCAAAGGCTCTGCCTGTGGGGCTTTTTTTTTGCCATAAAGAGCAATGGTCACTCTCAGTGTCTGGCAAACTTGAGAGGAGTCCCCAGCAATGAGGTGAAAAGCTGCTTGGTAAACCCAGTTTGTGTCAGCTTACATTCACCTCCACCGAACTGATGTGGAAAGGAGATGGGAAAGGTCACCCTGGACTCCTGCAAGAAAAACAAGAAACCCCAGATGAAAGAGAAAGGGGAAATTCCCAAAGCTGCATCCAACAGAGCAGGATTTCACCCAGCTTTTTGGGTTGCCTCTGTTTGATTAACAAGTGAGACACATCTGAATGGATCTTGCAGCTTATTCCTAAGGACCACAGCTTCATGATTTTTCCTTTTGAAGCCTCTGCATCATTTCCTATCTGTTTGCTTACTTGTGGAGAGAAAAGGAATTAATTATTTACTTCTCTTCCTGAAATCCTGTTTGTGGGCTTGATTTCACATCTTTAAAGCTTCCCTTTATGTCCTGTAGAGCCCCAGACTATTTTATTAATACACATTTTTGCATCGTTTCTGGAGCTTGATCCACAATTAAACACTGGTCAAAAATTTCTAATTTATTAGATGATTATGGGCACCAAAAAATCTAAAATTCCTACTAATGCAAATCCCAGCCTTGCAGGAACAAATATGTGAGTCATCCCACTGAAGTGTGGTCAGTACAGCTGCTCTTGCATCATGTTAGACAGGTGCATATGTCTGAATACAGGCAAAGAAGCCAAAAATCCACAGATCTGGCTAAAGAGACAAGTGCCAATGGATTTTACTGTGAACTGCTCCTGCTCTTTGGCTGGAAAGTTGCGTGGCTGGAGAGAGCTGCCTGACTCACAGGGCTTCATGTAACTTATAAAATTTGCAGCAGTGGTGCAAAGCCCATCTTCACACATACAAGAAAGTCAGAGCAGGACTGTATTGATCTCTTCCAAAGAAACCTCTGCCTTGATAAAGAAATCAAGAGATAAGATTTTTTTGTTGACAATGTCAGTATTCCCATTTTCTTGGTACTGCCCTCAGGCACTGCAGCCCTCCAGCAAAGGCTGGAGCCCAGGACTGGCCTTGTCAGAGTCATTAACTCTTCCCAGGCTGGATTTCTTTCTTTTGCATGTTGCAATTCCACAGAGACTTCCTTTTGAAGAACTCTGGAATTTTATTCCAGCCACTGCAGTGAAGCAGAGGCAGTGTACTGAAATCTGTGCTCCCTCCTGGATTCAAAAAAGCCTCTGTAGAAACCCTAAGTTCACGCTGGCTGGGGTTCATTTGGAAAATTAAAACCTCAATGAAGATATAAACATAAAGCCAAAAAAAGTCCAACATTTTTTCTCTCTAGAAAGCAGTGATTTCTCTAAACTAAACTAGTCTGTTTACCCAGCATGTAATTTGTGAACACTTGTTATCTTTTTTTTATTCTGCTTGCTTGTGCAGCAGAAAGAGAACAGAAAGCAAACACTGGATATCTGTAGAAGTGTTGGACACCTGCTATGACCTGTCCTAGAAGGCCAGGATAACCCAGGTTCTTGTTTATAAATCCCTTGGGAGAGGTTAGAGTGAAACTACACTGAATGATCAGTGTTTGCAAATATACACATATAGGGTTTACTGTTGAACAATTTGTCACACAGAAAAACGGGTATGGACCCATTTTGGTTGTTATCTATAATAAAATGACAATATAAAAGCATAAGGATACCACTTACAAAAACATACAAAAAAGAGAAGGAAAATGTAGAAGTAGAAAGATCTCATCACCCGTAGGGCTCACAATAAAACTTGGTTATTGTAATTTAGAGTTCTGTTAATCAAAGTGATGATCACAGACCACACTCATCAAGTATTGGGAGAAATCCCAGGAACAACAACTCTATTGGATTTATATCCAGATCCAGATGGGGAATACTCAGGTACCTCCCCTGAGGCAGGGAGTTTCAGCTGGATGTTGGTCTGCCTCTTATCTTGTTCAACATCAGCTGTAGACTGAGGTGGGCTGTGCTCATCCTCTGTGTCTGGGCAGGTACTTTGCACATCAGCAGCTTCCCCCTGAATGTTTGAGCCATCAGCATTCCAGTATCTCTTCCAGTATCAGTGATGGACAAATTCTGCCCAGATCTGTGAAGATTGGACAATAGTATCCTCTTTATCTCAAGCTTCTGTCATGGTCCTAATTCCAGTTAGAAGGTATATTTGGAGAGGGGTGGTCTTTGGTGGTCACAGATGAGCAGCTGTCTCTTTGCAGTTTGCTACAATGGACAAAAGTCTTTAGATGTATGGAGGAAGAAGATCTGCTTATGGTTTTTTGGTCTTAATTTTCTCTCCAAAATATCACTGGGCTGTAATATTAATCCCCAAATAAATTCAGCTGTGTTTAGAGTCTGGTTTCCATGTCAATGTTTTATGGACAAATAAGGGACAGAGTCCATTCTTTGGTCTGGAGGACACAGCAGGTTGGCATGTGTATGATTAAACATCCTTACTTGGAAAGGGCAATTTGTTCTGCCCTTTGTGAGCAGTCCCTGGCTTGAGCTGCTCCTCAGATGATATTTAGACATTGCCTGGGAAAGACCTCCATGAAAGGCTTGAAATTTTCTCCAGGATGGAAGTGGTCCAGTCAGTGATAAATCTGTGCCCAAGCCTGGGTGCTTCTTTCTTTTCCAGTGCAGACCACAGTGGCCAAAGGCTTGGATGCAGAACAGGGATGCCTCTGCAGTCAGAGCATGCCAGGAAAGCTGTTAAACATGTTGTCAAGCTTGTGATGACAACCTCTGCAACCTCTGTGGATGATACTTGATCTGCATGTCCTGTACTCCCTCTCCTCACTCATGTCCTGTTAAATAAATATTCTGAGCATGGATCAGTGTGTGATCTTACCTCTGCCAGCAGGGTCTCACCTCCCTCTCCTGCTGCAGGGAAAACAGCACAGAGCCCTGAAATGTGACACAAATGAAAAGTAACCACTGTTTTTGCTTGTGAAAGTGCATTTCTCAGAGCCCTGTGACTCGGCAGTGCCCTGAGTGGCTGCTCTGCTGAGGCAGGTCTCAGATCGAGGTGAAAATTTTATTCATCGTTGTCCTATTAATCAGGGTCTCCTGCCTGTCCCCTCTTCTCTCCTAACACACACCTCCCTGCTGGAGTTTCAGGATCACAGAAACCTAATAAAGAGACATTTTCACAAAATGAAAAAAAGGAGCCATGCCCAGCAATGCTGCATGAAAAGGCTAATTTGCTGCTGTGGTGATGTTTGTCATCAGAGCAAACAATTTGTTATGAGTCTGCAGGAAGATGCTGAAACCCCAGGGTGGGACTGAGGGAATTTCTGTGTTTGAATGGGTACTGGGTGTATATTACACCTCCCTTCTGACACGAGAGTTGAACCAATGGCATTTGGTCAATCTTAGCCCTTGTACTGCCTCCAGACATGTTTGTCTGAGGAAGTGGGGGTAAATCTGTGGGCAAGCAAAGCCCAAATAGTTTGTGAACTGTTAAATGAGATGCCCTAAGACAATCTGTAAATATTGCACTTTTTCCCTTTACACAAGATGCTTTTGGCCAACAACAGCCAAGACGAAGACAGTACAAGTTATTTGAAGCAATTATGTGTGATAGACATATGTTGGACTGAACTCATGCTGCTTCCTAAGAAAAGAACTCTTCCTTAGAAAGATTTCTGTCTTTGACAGGGGTACAAAAGATTTTTTAGGTACTCATCATACATCACAACAAAAATAGCACTTTATCAAGCAAAAAAAGGCTTTAAAGGCATTTTTTCTGAGGGTATGTTGGCACTGGTGACTAGAAAAAAAAAGTGTAAGCTAGGAGTAAAAAAACAGCCCAGACTTTAAAGTAGCAGAAAAGAAGACATCTTGCTGGTTTTGTGGATTTATTTAACTTATCCTTCTTTTCCCAAGTCACTTCTCCCTGCTTTTGCACCTTCCTTCCATCTCCCAAACCTGACTTTGGGAATCTGGGGTTTTTGGTGGGGGGCCTGAGGCAGAAAGAGTAAAGCATTACTGGGATTAATGCAGAGAGGGTGTCACAGTCCATGGAGACTGTGAGTCATTGAAAAGGGGTTGGAAGTATGGGGTCAATTTGAGAGGCAGAGTCTGAGGGACTGGCATGACACTGATGTTAAAGGTCAGTGGTATTGGTCCTACTTAAAAACCAAAGCTGCCTGTTGGAGGGAAGAGTTGTGTGTTTACTGAAGGGGAGATATTGCTTCCATGGAGTATGGGACAGGTCCTGGGATGACAGGACATGAGAGAGGCTGTATTGGCTGTGTAGCCTCATGTCCTGTCTCTGGCAGTGCCCAGGGTGACACCAGGTATAAGAACAAGGTAAACATATTTTACTAAATTATTCTTTTGGCATCCAACCACTTGGTGTTCAGAGATTTCCTGAGCTGGAGTGATTTCTGTGTATTTTGTGAAATCTGTGGCTCTCTTGGGGTGAACATACCCATGAAAACTCAACACTTCACAGCACCTACAGCATCCTGTGGTGAAGAGTTCCCCAGCTTCCTGACAAACTCTCCTGGGCTTGCTTTGAACCTGCTGCATGGGAGAATTTGAAGCCCATTCTTATTCTCTTTCTCTGTCTTATCCCTAAATAATAAAGAATAAAGTGCAGCAGTGGGAGAACTGTCTGATGGAACTAAGGAAGGATGTGTTCAACAAGTTCCAACAAGTCACAACAGAAGGGCAGGCCCAGCCAAGCCTTGTCCCTGTTGCTTTCCCTGTGAGGGATGAAGGGGTAGAGGGAGAGAGGAATGAAGGGATTGAGAGGCAGAAAGATGAAGGCATGGAAGTACCTATGGATGGAGCAAGCTCAGTGTCCTCTCTGTCCCCACTGTGCTCAAGCCACCAGTGAGACCCACAGACAGCAGCTCCCTGCAGAGGCTGCAAGTTTAAAAGAGTTTAAATTTCTGGGGGTACATTCAGTGGAAACAGGGCAGATGGCAATGCTGCTGATGGGGTTTATTAAAGGGGTCCTACTGGACACTGACCAGATAAGGACATTGCTTTCAGTGTCCTCAGGATTCTTTGGTTAAATAATGAAGGCATAGGAATTTTGGATTTTTCCCTCCTTTTGTTGTTTTTTGTTTTTTTTTTCCACTCTGTAATTGTTTTATTATGACCACATCCCTCTCCAGCTGCACATTAGCATTCTTCCTCTCTCCAAATCCTCCTCCCTCATTTCCTGCCCACACTGCTCCATTCTCCCACTCTTCCCCAGAGCTGCTTGTCATCACACAGTGAAACAGGAGCAAATAAATGTGTGGATACCAGTGTGGAGACATCGCTCACCACTGCAGCACAGCACCAGCAGGACAGAGACAGCAAGATGGGGAGATTCCTCCTTTCTCCCTCTGCTCTGTGGCAGAGTTATCATGCTGCCATGGCCTTTTCCAGACTGATATTGCCTCATTTTCCTTTACCTGGTGGCAGAAGCATTTGCCAAGGTCTGTTGACTTGGGAAACAGCTCTGTGGATGGTGCATCAGAGATTTTCTGGGATGTGGATATAACAGGAATTTCCATCTGCAGTCTCTGTTATGTTGCTTTCCTTTTAGCTCTGGAGATCTTACTGCCACCCACACATTTATGTATAAGACAGTGCCTATAGCTTGATATAAAGACCTCTGAAGAATGTGGCTGGTCACAGAAAATTCATAAAACCAACATGTTTTCAGCAAATGATGAGCTGATCTCTAATTGAGGGGATGGTGATGATAGAGCCAGGAGTGTTGGTGGGGGCTCTCCTCTTTGTGCCCATGAGGTTGCACTGAGATGCTCAATGCAAATGCAGTTTAAAATTGAGAAACTGGAAGTGATTTGAAGTGAAAGGAGAATAATTTGTTTTGCTCCCTTTGCTCACAGCACATTTTCCCCTCGAAATTAGCTGGCATGAGAGTACAGGCACTGAAAAAGGAGAAGAAAAAAAAAAGGCCTGGGAGTTCATTTCTTTGTGTTTGATACAGGGCTGAATTTCAGCTAATAAAGCAGAAAGGAATCTGTTGTGTGAGAGAACAGAGCTCTGGCACTCGCAGGCAGAGCTGAGGAAGCACAGGAGGTCACTCCCCGGGTGTGTGATGTGGGTGCACCCTTCACACATCAGTTCTGACCTCTCTTGGGAGGCACTCAAACAGACCCTCATGAGAGAGAGAAAGGGGTTTGTTTGCCAGGGAGTGTCTTGAAGATCAGATGGCAGCAGCCTTCTGGGGTGTTTATCTCAGTGCAAGCCTGTGAGAAAATTCTGTCAGCATCAACCTTTTTGAAAGTAGTATCTGATTTTAGGGACTTTTTGGTCGTGTCTCACTACTCAATAGAAAAGATACCAAAAATTATGGTGATGAAATTCTATGCATTTGCTGGACCTGATTTGGCAGAAGTTAGATAATAGTAGATATGAGAATAATGAAGCTTTTTTTAAGCCCTGCATTGTCTGACAAATAAAGAAATGCATCAGCATTCCCTTTCCCACAGGCACTGCCTTTCATTCAATACTTTTAAAACAAAGCCCAGACCTGAACATTGCTTGAGGGTACTGTGTCCTTTTAAAATGGAGCTCATAGATATTTATTCTCATGTTCTTCCCATTTCTTCTAATGTTCTTCTCATTTCTTCTCATAAAAGACATGATAATAGTTGATGTGAAAATCCAGTTTGGGACAGACTCCTGGCTAGGGATGGGCTCTGTAGTATGCACTGATATTTTTTTATATTTGGAGTACATAAAGGGGGCTGGAGAGCAACTTTAGGCAAGGGCATGTAGTGAGAGGACAGGGGACAATGGCCTTGAGATGAAGGAGGGCAGGTTCAGATTAGATATTAGGAAAAAATTCTTTACAATGAGGGTGTTGAGGCCCTGGCACAGGTTGTCCAGAGTTTTGTACTCCCCGTGCCTGGAGGTGTTCAAGACCAGGCTGGATGGGGCTCTGAGCACTTGGTTTAGAAAGTGTCCCTGCCAATGGCAGGGGGTTGGAACAAGCTGACCCTGGGATTCTGGGCACGGTTCCTCAGTTGGCAATTCCTGCCACAAATTCATTGCTGGTGCTGGAACAAGAGCTCTGCCATCACCTCTCATCTCTGGGCTTTCCTGGGGAATGTTTCCAGAGTTGTGCTGATGTGATGTGCCTGACAGAAAATGGTTTAAAGTGAGTAATGTGTTTCACAGCAGGTCAGTTCTAGACACTTACACTGATATTGGAAGAATATTGCTTATTTTTATTTATTATTATTTGCTATTATTATCCCCATCCCTAGAGGTGTTCGAGGCCAGGGTCAACCTGGTCAAGTGGAAGGTGTCCCTGTCCATGGCAGGGGTTTGGAACTGGATGAACTTCAAGGTCCCTTACAAACCCAGCCCATTCCATGATTTACTGATTTAATGTTTTTTGTGGTATTTAAATATAATCTACTCAGATAAACATATGGCTGGACCATTGACTTTTTAACCATATCAACATATTTCTGTGTTTAGCAGGGCAGTTCAGCAACTTTTAGCAGCTTATTGTTCCACAAGAAACAGGAATATTGAAGCTGTTTTCTTATACTATGGAAATGTTAACAGAGCTGACACTTTACAGCAGCTCGTTGAACCTATTTTTGAAAGCTCTTTTAGGGAGGGCTTACACCTTTCCCTGGGTGAGTTCCTCCAGTGTCTGGCTGCTTGGATAAACAGCTTGCAAACATCTTTCAGAAATTGCTGTTCTCTTTTCCGCAGGCTTATTCCAGACAAGAGCCGTCAGGGCTTGATTTAACCTGAGGCAATCACCAATGTAAAGCATGAGGCTGACAATTAGTGTTGAAGGAGCAGCAGATGGGGGGGACTCTGCTGCTGCCTGACCTTAGTCCCCACTCAGAGGACACCTGTCACCTGTGACAGTCCTGATCCTCCAGCAATGTTGAGCTTCTTGCTTCTGCTAAATGGTCTTTACTTACTCTTCTGTTCAGAGCAGTGTTTAGCTGGAAAATGTCCAATTTTGTGAGTAACAGCTGTTACTGTAGAAGTGACAGGCTCCATTAATCTAAAACAATCTCCAACCTGAGCTGTACAGCCAAGCAAAGGGACCTGTCCCAGGGAAACTCTGCTGCTGCAGATATGTGATGCATTAAGGCTCTGAGAAAGGCAGAGAGCATTTGCAGTCTGTCAGGAAGATAGAACAGCTTATGGGAAAAAAACCCTGCAGTACCAGCAGCATCCAGACAAGTCTTCTTGCATTGTATTTTCTGTTGGGTTCCAACTTGGTCCTTAAAAAAGTAGACAATGGGCTTGTGATATCATTTGATATTGTTATCCTTTCTTCTATGACTTCAGGAAATTACCTTGGAACCAAATTTCATTGCGTCAGTATTTTAAATAGTTAAAATGATTATGCTGGAGGCCCCCTCAGGAAGTGGAGTTACCAAGGCAAAGTGAGCTCACTCTGCACTGGCTGTACAGGTTAGCACTCACAGGGACTTCTTCTGACATATAACAAATGAGGAGAATTTTGTCAATGTAAACTTCCTCCATTTTTTTTGGTCAGTGAGTGACCTACAGCGTGTGGAGCTGCAGTAACTCAGACCTGTGTCTCATTTCTTTTTTTTTTCCTGGTAGAGTTGCATTCAGTCATGACAGAGCTGTCATAGAATCATAGAATGGTTTGAGTTGGAAGGGACATTAAAGCTCATCTAGTTCCAACCCCCTGTCAAGGTCAGAGACAGCTTCCATTAAAGTAGTACTTTGTATTTCTGTAGTTCCTCTTTCCCATGGACTTCATTAAGGTTAAAATAAAGGAATGAAAATAACTTCACTTTACTCTTAATTGGAAGTTTTCTCCCCTTTTCAGGTTTCCAGGGACAAAAAACAAATCTGTTTTCATGTAACACATTTGCCTTCGTTTGCAGAGTGCCACAGATGAAAGTCACAGGGACTGGTGTTTGTTTTTGCAATAAAGGTTCAGGGAGTCTGAGAGCTGTGAGCCTACAGAGAGGTAATAGACACAAGAGAGCCTGAAAAACAGAAGCTCTTGCTTAAATTTAGCAGCTTCAAAGACCAGGCAAAGGCTGTGATGCAGAAAGCTTTGAGGATAGACAGAGGAGAGCCTGAATTACACATCTAAGCTCAGCCACATGCAGACAAGGAGGCAAAAAAAGGGACCAGTTGTGGTAACATGTAGAGAAAACCTGTCCTGATGTCCAGCTGAGATTTTATGAGGTTTGGATGGGGAGATGCCTGGCATGATTATAGAACACCAGCTAGTTTTTTTCACTCAGTCCTAGCTTGAAGAGGAAATCACAGAGTATAACACCTTGCGCCTCTCCCAAGCTGTTCTCCAGAGGCAAATTCCAGAGCCAAATTCAGAGGCATGTCCCATGCTTATGTTGAGATTCTGTACCTCTCCATGTTCTTGGAGGTTTTCAGCTTTCACAAATTCAACAATTTTTGTATTCCTGAAGGTATGTAAACTGACAGTGAAAGGATATTTCAATTGACTTCCAGCTCTGTGGAAATGTGAGCTGCAGAGATTTTGCTCAGGCCTGCCCTTGACTTTCCTAAACACCTTCCACACTTATCTGTGTTATAACTCTGTGCAAAAATTGATTATGGGCTCTTCTGCTGTCAGGACCTCCTATACTATTCCCTCACTTGTTTACCTCCTTCTGATGCCCCAAGAGTGCCTGGAATAAAATGGATAATCCATGTGCTTGTATTTGCATATGCAGAGAGATCAGAAGCCCCTCCTACTCAAATTAATGATTTAGGAATCTATTTTTTAACATACAGATTCATTTAAAGAAAATAACAGCATGGACAAGAGGCAAGCACTAAGAAAAACAATCCTTCCCCTCCTCTAGATCCTGTCTCTACTGTCCCATCAGCATTGCCTTCAGCAGCCCTTTACTGTTGTACATGAATTTGGTCATTTTATGGCTTCCCTACCCTTTATGATGTTTTCTGCCATTTGCTGTGGTACAGCACAATCCCTCATTCTCTGCTCCTCAGGGGATCCATTAGTGTTTCATCCCTCTCTGGATCACAAACTGCTAGTCACAGAGAAGATGTCTTCACTTTCCTATCTTAGCTCTCAAAAAATTGCAGGTAGTGATGGTGGTAAAAAGGCAGGACTTGAAGACAAAAATAAATAAAAGCAGCTCATTTCATCAATTGGCAGCACTTACAACAAAATTCAGAAAATGTACAGCGCACCAAAAGGCAGGCACTTTAAGTCCCTAAATTTTGTTGAAAGGCAGCAAAAGTGTCTGAGAATTGTAAAAGTGTTTTTTGGTTTGTGGATATCCTCTCAAGTCACTGCAATTTCCTGATGCTATAATAATAAAAGCCAGAAAGACTGCTCAGCCCAGCTTTTCAGATCAAATTGATTGACAGGAAGACTAATCCCATGGAAACCACAGAACGTGCCCCATTTTATTCTAAGACCCTCATGCATGACTGAGTCTCATTTACCTCTGCACAATTTAGTGTAATTACAGCTCTCTACTTTAAGTAGAACTTTTTTTTTCCGGGCAAAGATGTTTTGAAAGATGAGATTGAATGTCTTTGGCAACTGCATGGGGCTTTGGTCTCTGTGCTGTAGAAAAATACAAACTTCATTCTTCTGATTCCTCCACTGATTCAATCTCCTTCTCTGCACATTTCCATGTGCAGTAGAAAAGGGATGTAATACCTATCTGGTACTGATTTTCACTCTCTGAATTCAGCTCCTCCTCAGACAGGCATTTTGTTCAAATCAATATTAGATCTTGTGGAAAATAATCAAGACTGTTTCTGCCAGCTGTACTGATTAAGGATAGGAAAGGGAAATTTGAGGTCAGGCAAGAGGATATGTTGATTTTTTAGTAAATTCATTATAAGATGTTTTCAATGACAAGAATAATTGAAATGAACAGTAGAACAGACTCATGCACAATGAGATGTCTCTGATTTTTCCTGTCAGCTTGGGAAGCAGCAAAATTCCTGTAGCTGTTTTGGTTTGTGAGGCAGATGCTGACAAAAATCTCTATTTTCCCTAATCTCTAATGTGTTGAATGATATATAAATAATAATGAAAGAGCTCAATAACAGCTTCCCATTTTATCCCCAAGCTCTGTAAGGCAAGCCACAGGTGAGCACGGTGACACCAGCATGGTGGCAGCAAGAAAAATGGCTCATGTTTTGTCTCTACTTAATGTTTCGTTATTTTGGGAGAACTCCAGGCTCTCCTGGAGTCCTGATTGCCACCAGGGTCTAAGGCAGGTCACAGCCCCAGGACAGAGACGTCACAGATGTTTTCTTTGTGAAGAAAGTGGACCATAGAATCATTTAGGCTGTAAAAGACCCCTAAAACGTTCAAGTTGAACTGTTAACCCAGCACTGCTAAGCCCACCACTCAGCCATGGTTCCAAGTGCCTCACCCACACACACCTTTTGAACACTTCCAAGGACCACTTCCCACTCAAGGAATGTTCTTTCCCATTTTTTTTTCTTTTTCCTGATCAGAAATGGCCACTGCTGTGAGGTGCCCCTGTCCAGGGAGGCAAAGATTTAGTTTCAGATAAGCATTGTTAAAGTGATAGGTGTGGGTTTAAATTCCAGGAAGAGTAAATTCCACTGTCTGCCATGGGGGATGTGCCCTGTGAGCCCAGGAAGAGTTGCTCCACCCCAGATCCTCGTGGGCTGGCAGCCCAGGGTGTTCTGGTTGGTTCTGTGCCCCCATGTCCCTTGCTATGTTCTATTTGACCCCGACCTTAAACTCCACCCTGGTTCTGTCCCATAAATCCCCCACCCTGCCTCTGTTCAGGGCTCTCTGTCTCTGGAGCTAAGCTGAGTTTGTTCCTGTGTTGAATAAATGCTTTCCTGAGTTTAACCAAGCAGAGACCTGTCTCATTGACCATGTTGGTCACCAGAATCCATAACCTCCCTGGACTTGATTCTGCAGCTGTGGAATGCAGGACGCTGCCACAGAGGCTGGGGCAGTCCTCACATGGGCAAAGGTTTGGAGAGCAGGCTCTGAAAGCAAGCCAGGGGTTTGATGATGGATGAGCAGAGCTCCCAGTTGAGAGTTGTCCTGGGTTGATTGGACAGATGTCTACTGCAAACACTGCTTGTTCAGCAGGTTTTCCCTCCACACTTCAGAGCTTTTTCTGTGCTTGCTTCTCCTTCCCAAGCTTTTCCTGCTGTATGGAAGTGCTCCTGGAAATGATGAACGCTAATGGCACAGTGGCCAAGAGCAAAGCTGCCCAGCAGGAGGGAGCCCTCGAGCCTTGCCTGAGGAATGTGCATCGCTGCAACACCAGGGATTCTCATGAGAGGGTCAGGACTCTGTTTGGTGGGCATCTCTAGGAATGAAAAATTGCAGAGCTCTCCATCACGGGCATAAGGAACGTGCAATGGCATCTGAAACCAGGGAGAGAGAAAGTGTGAGAGTGAAGGTGGAAAACTGCTCACTAGGGACAGATAAAGCCACTTGTGCTGCTTAGCCTCAGCCAAATCCTTGTGAAGGTCTACCTAGGCTTCCTAAGCATGAAAATTATACACAAACATGCCTTCATAAAAATGAAGAGATAATATTAACAATAACAATATTAATGAACAGTTGCTTAAGATGGTTTAATTTCTAAGTAGACCATGTTAGAGGTGAAGTGGGATGTTTATTGGCCACCTCTGATAAGAACAAGGAGCTTGAACACAGTATTATCTTTTGGTTTAGGACCTGATTAAACACTTGAAACTCACTGCATGCCTAGTTTTGAGTGTAAATGTCTGAGGTCAGGATCTAACCCCATAAACCTGGACAACCAAGTCACCCCTTCTTAATTAAGGGGTAGCTTCAGGGGCAGGGAGGAGAAAGAGAAAGAAGAAAGAGATGCTGCTTGATGAATAGCTTATTTAACATTTTTAAAGTCTCTTGCTCTCTGTCTGGTTGTTGTTTAGGCCATTCCCTGACACAAGAGTTCCTCCATGTGCAGAAAATAACACAAAGAACATTATCCACTTTGTTTTAAAAAAAATTAAAACCTGGTCTTTATCCCTAAAATCTTACATGAAGACCAAAGCAAAAATCTTATTTTACAGCCTTCACACAACTCTTTTCCCTGTAGGAAAGTGCCTCTGTGACATCTAATTCAGAAGTTCATGGTTACAGAGAAGAAATTTTGGATGACCCAAGGGCTAAGGCACAGCCACCTGTCCAGGCTGTGGGAGTGGCAGTCAGCCAGCCCAGAACAGCTTGAGGATCTGAGCAATGGAAACAGAAGATGAAGCCACAGAAAACATCCTCTGCTGGTTCCTGCAGGTCTGACATGGAGAAATGCTCTGCTCAAAATCAGGCGTGCAAAATTCCCCTTGTGCAGCCTCAGCTTTTGTAATTGGCATAGAAGAGCTGAAGAGGATGAGAATGCTGCAGAGAACACTGGGTTAGAAAAGATTTTTGGTCAAGCCATTTCCTCCAGAGGGTATTGACCTCAGTTCAAACCATGCCAGTCTAACCTTTCCTTAAATACCTCTGCTGATGGAAATTTTGTAGCTTACCTGTTTGAAGGATTTCTGTAGGATTTTGCTTTTTTTTTTCCTGATTTCTTTGTAAAATTAAATTATTTAAGAATTTTCTGTGTCTCAAGCCATCCATTCCCTTTTTTTAAATTTTATTTAATATTTTTCAATTTTTCTGTTTTGTTTGTGTAGTTGCTTCTGCAGAAAGACCAAATTCTAGCTTTGGCTACAAGTAGATAATGTAGTTATGTGATGTGAACTTCTTTAAAAGACTTGCTTGTTTATCTAAAAATAGATACAGTCAAAAATACCTTTATTTAAAGTTTCTTTAATTAAGACTTTTATCAGGTCCTTACATGAAAATTCATTTTCTAATCAGAGATTGTCATATTCCTTTAGGTAAATTTCAAAATAACACCTGGGGGACTTTCAGACATTAGACAGTTAATTGTAAAACTTCTGATCCAAAATCTGGGGAGCCTTTTGTTGCTAAGGAATGGTAGAAGATATGTTGCTCTTCTTTATTAGGGAAATCTTAGATATCTGGTTGGGAATGGCACAGATTAGCAGAGTACTGTGACACTCTGAATTTCAGTCACACAGCAAGAACTACTGGCTTTTCTTTCTAGTTTCAAATAATCTTTCTTTCATGCTTGATTTCTCTCTAGAGCACAACAAAAGGACAGCCTTTAACAGCTCAGGAGCCCCATCACAAAGTTCTCAAGGGCTTTTGGCATGAATTCTGGCTTTGGTGAGTATCCCATGGTGGGTATTTGTAAGGAGAGCACTGATCAGGTGTTTTTGGCTCAAAGTTTTGACTCAACCTTGTCCTGCCTTCTCTCTCAGCATCTGCAATGACTCGTGTTACCATCACAGTTGCTTGGATTACACTTCTTGAATGGATGAATAAAATGCTGGATAATCATAAAACCACAGAGCAATTTGGGTTGGAAAGGACATTAAAGATGACCTAGTTCCAACCCCCTGCCACAGGCAGGGACACCTTCCACTAGACCAGGTTGCTCCAAGTCCTTCCAGCCTGGCTTTGAACACTTGCAGGGATGGCATCCACAGGAATTTTCTGTGCCAAAAAAAGCATTAGCAAGGGAGAGCTGTGGAAAGGGCTTGTAAGAAAGGACCTACAAAGTTGTTTTGTGAGGGAATTCACATCCAGCTCAGTGCTCTGGACAAGTTTAAATGGGATTTATTGCTCAGCCAGGGAGCTGTTTGTGAGGTTGGGGTCTGTACATCCAACTCCTGAACTGTGATCTGACTTCTGCAAGGAAACAGTTTCTCCAGGGCTTCGTGGCTGACAAATACATTCTTGTGATTGCTATCCCTGAGGGCAGATCCTGGGCCAGGGTTAATGGAAACCAGTTCAGTTTAATTTTTTTCCCCAAACTTTCTGAGCTAGCAGCTCCCTGTCCTCTCTCTTGAAAACACAAACTCAGTGATGGACCTGCTCTGGTTTAATTTCTAAACACACCATGTTAAAGGTGAAGTGGGATGTTTACAGGCCACATCTGATAAGAACAAGGAGCTTGAGCACAGTTCAGTGCTGTGGGTTGGTAATTTTTAAAGCAGTGCTGATCTCTCTTGAGGTGTGTGGGAGTTCTCTTAGACCTCTGTTTTAACAGACTCCAATTACCAGTGCCCTTGTATCTTTATTTAACCCAGTATCAGCACTGACAGTGGCCGAGGGGATGCAGCTGCTGAGGCTTTCAGTGGAATATCCAGGACCTGCAGAGTTTGTCTCACATTTTCTGTTCTGAAAATGTCTCAGTTCTGGAAACCTGTTCAAAGTCAAGTTCAGGAATTGACTCTGATGTGGAATTAGTTTGTCAGATATTTATGTCACCCTTTAACATGTTTTCCTTTAAACCTGTGGGCATCGGAGCAATTTCATGAATTAAAAGCACAACGTTCTCCTGAGTGCAAAGACCACTTGAGCAATGTAAAAGGTGTTTTTCTCAAGTATTTGATCTTTTGATGCAAAAACTCAGTGTATTGATAAACTCCAAGTGAAGTCCAGGTTAAGTTATTGCCAATACCAGTTTCTGAAAAATGGCCTGAGGATGGTTCCAGTTGTGCTGTTATGCAGCCATGAAAACCAGGGTGGCTGTCTCACCCCTGGGATTGCCCAAACCCAGGCTGTTCAGGGCTTGCAGGAAGCTGGGAGAGTGGAAGGTTTCCCTGCCCATGGAATGAAATGAGTTTTGAGACCCCTTCCAACCCAAACCATTCTGTGATTTTCACAAACCCAGAAAACCCAATGTCTCATCCTGTCACAGCTTCCACCTGCCTGTGGGTTCTTGGATGTTTAACCCTGCAGCTCTTTTCCTTCTAAATAAGATTTCTGTGACATTGATCAGGCTGAAAATCCAGAGGTGGCATTAATGTGGCATTAATTAGGTGGTGCCTTGCTCAGTGTTGGAAACACCAGGCTCACCTTGCAGGCACTGCAAAGGAGCAGACATTATCCATCTGACTCATTTTTAACATCTGAGTTATACCCTAAGATGAACTATTTTTTTCCATTGACTCTAAAAGCACATTCATTTCTAGTTCAGGTGTGGACCTTTAGACCTTTTGAAGACATGAACCCAAATCACACAAGATTTTGACTGAAGAATGTGATTTTATTTAGATATGTTGTAAATGAATAATTTTAAATCTAAGGTGCTTTCTCTGAAATGCCATTTCTTAAAAAAAGAATATTTTCCTCTCTTGCACTTTTGGTTTTTTCTTTATTTTTTGGCTTTTGTTCCTCCTTTTATTTTTTTTTCCAGCTATGACTGCATTACTTCCATCTTAAAGCAGTTTCCTAACTTTTTTTGCACTTTCTACTCAAAGTATAAGAAAGTTCAGGAAAAGTTAAGCATAGAATTGCTTTCACATACTAATATTTCATAAGATGTCCAAGGAAGAATTTTAAAAATTGTTCAACAAAAGCTCATCTTACATTTTCAACAAAATGCTAACTTTTAACGAACTAAAGAGTGATGAACTCTAATTATAACAATGAACTCTAATTATACCATTTCATATTTTCATCAATACTCAGGCTGACTGCAAATGTTGGCACAATGAGGTCTCTTTTACTGACATATCCAGAAATAGTTTTATCTATAAAATTCCAATGACATTGACTAAAGAACAAGTTGTTCAATTCTTGGAAGAGCTTTTTACTTAAATGTTAGTCTTTTCTTTGACTGTAGAAAGGACAGATAGTTAAATGAATGAACAAAAATAACAAGAGACAATGGAGAGACCTGGAGAATAAATGGTATTCGTGGTTTGGAGTTAATCCAAATTCTCTATTGTGCTGTGATGATCTCAATAACAATAACTCTGATCTGCTTCTGATGAAAGGAGCTACAAGAAAGAAGGAGAGGGACTTTTCACAAGAGCATGGAGTGACAGTACAAGGGGAAATGGTTTCAAAGTGAAGGAAAATATGTTTAGATCAGATATTTGGAAAAATTCTTCTCTGTGAGGGGGGGGAGGCACCAGCACAGGTTTCTCAGAGAAGCTGTGGACGCTCCATTCCCAGAAGTGTTCAAGGTCAAGTTGGATGGGGCTCTGAACAACCTGGTCTAGTGGAAGGTGTCTCTGCCCATGGCAGGGGGACTGGAATCAGATGATCTTCGAGGTCCTTTTCCCATCCAAACCATTCTGTGATTCTGTAATTTGCTGTGTGTTAATACACAAGATGTGAACAGTTCAGAAAACCCAAAAAAAACCCCCTCAAGTGCCATTTCAGGCATCATGGGGTGATAACGAGGGGTGTGAAGATGTGGGGTCCATGCTGGGACACCACCAGGGACAGCATGTGCAGTTCTGACATCTGAAAGATGCTGCTGGAGTTTAATAAGGTGAAACACAAGCAATTAAGGAATTTGGATTTATCTGATGTCAGAGAGAAGCAGCTAATTGGATATTCAGCCATTGAATGGGTGCACACGTTTTCTTTTTGAATGCAAATTCCTCCTGGGCATAAATCCCTAGCAGGAGAAAAATTAGTGGAGGTACCTGGTGGTTTTTGCTTAAATTGTAGAAAAATTGAACCTGGGTCTGTCCTCTTTCATTTTTTTTGTGCAGCAGCTGGTATAGGGGGATCACTGCTAAGCTGCAGTTATTACTATTAATGAAACAGCATGTAAATTTTATCCTTTTCTCTCTAAGACCCACAGAAACATTTTAATTTAAATAGTACACAGAGAAGCTTATTTTGCATCCTTTTAATTAAAAAAAAGCTAAACTCCTAAAAGGTGTCTGAGTATAAATCTGAAAAGAGATTTGAGCTCAGTGAGCCTCACAAAAATTTCTGCTTGGTAAATATGAGAATAGCAAAGTGCTGTAGCACTCTATTAGAACATGATCTATTCTCTGGAAACTTACTGCTGCTTACTATGCTCATGGTAACTTTTTAATGGTGAGTTTGCACATTTTGGGGGGAATATTTGAAATGGGGGTGGGTGGGAAGACTGTGCAATCATCCACCTTATCTCTAACTTCTCTTCCAATTTTCATTTTGGAAGTCTTTAATGGAGAAGCAAAGCATGTTTAATTGATTGCCATTAAAATCTTCAAAGGAACAAGCAAGATGAAAGTTGTTTCTAATTACTGCATTATGATGTAAGCTTAACGATACGACACTTCTCCAAATTGATTTTATTAGAATTTAAGATGAGGAATTAATTGAGTTGCTGTATTGATCCATTTTATTTTTCCCCCCATTTAACATGTCCAAAGGTAAAAAAAAAAAAAAAAGCTATTGAGCTGTGGAATAGTAATGAGGACTTAAGAAGGAAAGTCGAATTGAAGATGGATTGGCCAATAAAAATAACTTATAAAAACCATGGTGTGATGGCAGAATATAGTGGCAAAGAGCAATTTATCTCTAGGTTAATTAGAGTAAATTAAGGTTAATTCTTTTGTCATTTAACTGCTATTTTTTGTCTTGCTTCATCCTACCTGTTTGTACTAGAATAACTACTTTCCTGGTAAAGCAATATTCTGAAAATCTCCATCCAGTTCTGCTTAATTTGCCTTTGAAGATCTCTTTAGAATTACCCCCAAAACCTAAAAACCACTTCCATGCATATGCTTGATCTTTCTTAAAGTTCTTCTGAAAGGTATTTAAGATTGTTTTATTGGTCTAATTCTCCTAGAATATGATTCCTGATCTTTATTTTGTGTGTCAGTACAGGACAGGTGCTGTTAAGAAATTTAGGTGTTCAGAAATATAAACCATTAAATTATTTTTGGCAGATATTTGTTTTTTGGGTTGTTCTGGGATAACTATCTGTGGCTTCACAGAGTCATGGAAAGGATGATACAGGGATGGATTTTTGGGGATGATCTAGTACAACAACCTCAAGCAAGTCTGGTGAAAGCAGACTGCAGAGGACTGTGTCCCTTTGGGTTTCAAGGATCTGCACGGATGGAGACTGCAGAGAGACCATTTCCTTTCATTTATTTCTGAACTGCAGATTTCAAAACTAAGTGAAAAATATTCTGAAGGCAAAATGCATCTCCAGAATTCTGTTGCTGCAACTGAGATTTGAGGAGTGCTGTTTTGGCTTTGGTGCTTGTATTGGGTAAATTAACTGTTCTATCTGAGATTTCAGAGTTCACACTGATGCCTTCTCTGTCTTTTCTATTGATTATGCTAACTGGGATATTCTGTGTATACAGAGAGATTGCAGTGTAATTAAATACATGATTTATAATTGCATTTTAAGCTCTGATACAGTTTATGAGAAGCTGTTTCTATTTGAGCCTCCAAGCTGTAAATTCTCAGCTGACTTCTCCTAATGCTTAAAGCTGTAACACAGCTTAGAAAGAAATGAGAATGGACACACTTGGAGATGTTAATTATAACCATGCCTGTATTTCCTTGGAATTTGGGATTTTATCTCTTCATCAAACATTGGTATCTTTCCTTGAAGACAGAAATCCCCACATTATTGATGTTCTCATTCCCTCTGCAGAGGGAAGAAAAAATGGAATGGAATGGTAACTTAAACAACAACAGCAGTAGCAACAACAATTTAAAAAATAAAAAATAAACTGAGAAGAATAATCCTCTCTTCCATTGGAAAGACTCTGGCAAAGGAACAATGATGCCAGCTTTCCAGCCAAGGGGGACTCTTTGAGAGAATTTGTCTCTTTTGCCACTAAGTAATTTACACATGATGCTGACGCCTTAAGTTTTCATATTTTTCAATTTCTGTACTGCATTAGTTTATAACCCTGAACTTCATATAAAGTGTTAGCAAGTTCTCTTCACAGTTCAGACAAAACAATCCTTTTCCAGCCCAGGAACCAAGGACACCATTGCAGCTTCAGGCCCAAAAAGTACAAACAACAGCAAACTGAGGAGAGCAAACTGGGAGGATGGGACTTCATCACCTGAAGCTGTAATTGGACAATTAACCCCAATATGGAAATGGACCAAAATTCATAAAAGTGTGAAAACTCATGACCCAGTGTCCATCTTGGGTGGAGCCACAGCCAGGCTCCTGTACTGCCCAAGGTGTGTCCTTTGAAGGCCTTTTAATAAATACCCACTTTATTCCTTTAACACTGTCCAGCCTCTGTTCTAGGTAACCTCTCCAGGCATCAGTGCAGAGCCAGATCATTTGTAGGCATAGAGCAGAATCTCAGCAAAGCTCTATTGATGTAGCTCCTTTGTTAAAACCAAGAATAGCCTCTTATTCCAAATAATCAGATCGTGTTTTTTCACACATTTACTAATTAGTGACATTAGCATTAATTGGCAAAGTGATTGCAGAAATAGGGTGTTGTATTCAGGAGCAACTTTAATGAGCTTCTAGAGGATCAAAGACTCTTGGAAGTTCAGAAATTGTCCATTTCTGAAGTTCAAACTCAACTGAAGCTCCTGGCATTTGGAACATTGCACTACAGGAGAAAGGAATGTGTGTTCAATAACAGCCCAGCAAGGGAAATACGAGTAAGCAGCAAATATCTCAAAATGTGTCTTTTTTTCTTTTTTAATTCAGTTTTCAGTTCAAACACCGGGTGTAAAGCCAAATAATTGTGTTAAGTTTGAAGTGAAATGTTGATTACAGAAATCCACAATGAAGAAACAGACCTGAGATGCAGCCAAAAAACACTCATTAAACAAGGAGTGATGGCTTGGTACGGTAAGTAGGTAAACTTTACAAAGCTTTCCCAGTGGTAAATTTCAAAATCCTTTTCGTTTAGAGGTTGCAGAAGTATGGTCTTCACTCCCAAATGGCCAGGTACCTGCTTCATCAAAGAGGCACAGAACAGCTGCTGAATGAACACAAGTATTACTTGATTGCTTAAAATGAAAAGTAAAATTAAGAGCTGGGAGTCTTTATAAACATGAAATGTAGCTCTGTCTCATTCACTCACTCTCTGCCTGAGGAAGGAAATCTGATTGAGCACAAGAGGGTTTGATTTACCCCTCCAATCTGCAGTGCCACTGACAAAAACTCCAGAAAAAACCTTGGAGGGCTGGCAGAAAACTTCAAGTGCCTTGATTGTATTTTGTTCCTAAGCTGTTGGTACTGACACCATGAAATTGTTATGAAATTTGCCATGAGTGCAAATGTGCCCACACACACAGACACACATTTGTGTGAGTTTCTTCCAAAAAAACCTCTGGAGGCCTGGGGGAGAACTATTTCTCTTCCAAAGAGTAACTGCTTTCATGGCTTGCATAGTCAAAAGGTCGAAATAAACCAGTACTTTATGAGTCCTAGAATAAATTGCTTCAATTTATTTCCTCCCTGAGCATTTGACCAAAGAATGGTGCTTAAGTGAGAGCTAATGAATTCACCAGGGAACGAAAACAAAGTAAATACATTTTGTGAAGGATCAATTAGGGGCTGCAGTCTCTGTCTCTGTGCCCATTTTCCTCACTTTCCCACTCGTTTGTGGATTTCATCTCTCTGCAGAGTAAATAAGGTTGGATCACTGCTCCTGAAACTGGTACATGCTTGGCTAATGAGCGGAGCAGGAGAATTATGCACTGTAGTGTCTGTCACTCCTGCAAATTTTTTTCCCAGATCTATTGGCATGGATCTGAGCAAGCACATGCATTAATCTGTGCTCACTTCACTGAATTATTCCTGTAATTAACTGTGATGTGCCTGTCAAAATAGAGGTGGGAAAGCCATTGAATTTAAGTAAATTAGGCTTGAGTGGTTCGCTTTACCAGAGGTAAAGTTCCTTTCACCAAACTTCAGCTTTTAAGCATCAATTGAAATCTAAACTGTTCAGACTCCCTCAATAGCACTGGGAAAGTGATGGGAGAGCCTCCAGAGAGAGTTGGTGCTGAGTTAATATTTGGACTCAATGATCTCAGAGGTCTTTTCCAACCTGAATGATTCTGTGATTCCACAAAATGGCTTCTTAAACGATCTAAAATCTTCTCTCCCTCCTTGCTCCTTCCAGTTTGTGTTTGTCCCTTGATATCAATGCCTTCTTTGCCATGGGAAAAAGTGCCCAAGTGATTCCTAAATATTTTTGATGACCTCTTTCTGTCAACACTTCTCTAGAGAGAGCAGGAAGGAAGCATTGGGAATTCAGCACAAGAACAGCACGATTACAATTCTGCTTTTTCTTCAGGGTGCTTAATATCCCTATTATCTTGTATGCATACATATTTAAATGCTACATGCTTCTTTTTAGCAATAGACTGCTGGTGGTTTGAAGTGCCCATAAAACTGCTGGAAAGTGACAGTGCCAATTAATCTGTTGACAGATTTGTTGTTTAAATATTAAGGGGACATTAAACAAATGTTGGCTGCTGTACCAAGATCCTTCAGAGTGCCTTCCTCCAAAGAGCTGAGGATTTCCACACACTGAAAATGTCCTGGACACTGCAGGATGGGAAAGGTTAGCATAAATTTTCTGTCCTTTTCCCCCACAGCTCCTAAACACATCATAAGTACCATTTGCCCCTGTGAAAAAATGACTTACAAAAGTCTTTTACAGAATGTAAACCCCTTACAGCAACAAACATTTGAGTTGTGAGTTTGTAGAGGGTATAGCAGGGAAGGGTTTAGCTCCTGACTGCTTCACCTGGGCAGTGGAATGAGAAGTGAAAGTGGGGTGCTGAATTTATCTGTCTGCTCAGTTGGTGATGTGGGAAACCTTGGAAAAGCCTCTGGAGAAGAAGGAAATTTTGGTGCAGGATAAAGGTGAGCTTGTGCTGTATCACCCATGAGTGCTGTGCCAAGGTGAATTTGGTTTCCTTGGGGCTCATAGGGGCAGAGACTTAGAAACAGGAGGTTGGTGGAAAGCAGGTCTGGCCCAGTCCTGTACATGAAAAAAACCCATGAGGTACAAAATAAGGACATTAATTTCTTTGCTTTTGATTTCCCTGGCCAAATACAGGGATCATAAAGAAGCCCTGGAGCACACAGAGATTGACAGACCACGTGAGCTTGGACATGAGACTGAGGCAGCAGCATCATGACAGTAAAGATGCCTCCTGATGTGCAATTTCAGACTGCTGCTTTTCCCATTTTCTTTTTCCATCAAGCTCATTTGTGGTTCTGAGCAGTTTCTTGTTGTCATTTCATCCTTTTACCTCTTTTATTCCAATGAGTTTCATATCTCCAAACCCATCCATCACATTTCAATTCAGTCTTGCATTGCTGCTGGAAGCCTCCCAATTTAATTTATATTATTTTAACACATTACATAATAGTATGAACATAATTTGTTGACTGTTTCAAACTGCACTTTTTTTTTTTAATTTAATGAAGGCTGTGATAAAGACTTTGAAAATTTTGAAGTATCCTTACGGTAACCTTATTGCCCAGCAACCAGAATAATAAATATTTACTGATTTTGCTGGTTCAGGCCTAAATATTGGTCATTCATTTGGGTTGAATATTGCAGTTTTTTCATTACAGCTTTAACAAAATAAAGAAGAAAAAAAATATTTTTTTTTTAATACTAACTGAAAATAATGACTCAGGAAAACCAGGTTGATAGCAAGTGGTCTGCTCTGAATTTCAAATTTTTCCGATTTTAAAATGCTTTTTCACAGGGCTGTGAGCTCTGTGAGCTCTGTTCCTGTCTGGAATACTGTTTACAGAAATCAGCATGGACAAAAGTTCAGTATTGCTCCACAGTTCATTTCTTGCAGCTGCTCCTCTTTCCTGAGTTACAGTTGAGCTGTAACAAACATTACCCATTTTATTTCAGTAAAAGGCATGGTACAGCCATGGCTGGAGGAGGAGAGGTGGCTAAAGCTTGAAATGAAGTCTCAGATCTCTCAAATCACAGCCAGATGAGAGCATTCAGGTCTTCTGGGTCCCTGTTGCTTCCACTCCACAGACATTCCTCTACATCTGAAAATTCCATTTGTTTTGCTTCCTTTCAAAATAAATCTTGAGATTTGTTTTTTTACTTGAGATTAAATGAAAAGGGAGTAGATAGCCAGTGAGAAAAGGCTCACTAAAACAAGAAAATGTATAGGTGTCTCTGGAATAAAAGCTAATTTACCCCCCCAAAAAATCCATAATAAGATATTGATTACGGTTTTTATTATGAGTTTGCTGTTCAGTCAGGGACAGCTCCAGTAAACAATACCAAAGATCTAAAATTTTCAAGCTTTGGTTTCACAGAAAAGGGTGATAATTACAGTCTGGAGCAGTTTAAACAGATTAATAACTTCTCTTAGAGAAATATAAACCATGGGGATGACATGTTCTTTTCTAGGCATATGAGATTCAGATATTAAAAAAAAAAAAATAGATGACATAAAAATTCATGCAATTTCCTTTCTTTTAAAAATTTTATTTATGTCCTTAGACATATTTTTTATTTTATTAGTTTTGTTTGGTTTTTGCTGTGCTCTGATATTCTGTTGCACAGAGAAGTGCTGACAAACCCACTGCTGGGTCTGTTGTTGTCAAGCTGTGGATTCTCTGGTTATCCCTCATGCCTCTGATCTCTTTGTGTCATGTCCTCTCAGTTTGTAGGGGAGAATGCAAACCTAAACAAATGCAAGGTAAAATCAAACACCATATTTTCTCTGTTAATATAAATATGGTCAACATGGTCCCATTTTTCCATGTGCCTGGTTGACTGTAAATTAATATTTCAGGCTCCACATAGAGCTCTCTCATGCCCTTTCAGATGCTTTTGAGGATGTCTCGTGGCCTCCAGGTGTTTCTCCAGAAGGTTTTGCAACACCAGGAGGTTTTCTGCCCCAGCTGTCAGTGCTGGGCAGGTGTCTCCCGCACCAAAGTGCCTCAAATGGCACAAAGGGTTGGAGTGCAAAGGGGAGAGTGAAGACACAGGCAGTGCTCACAGGAAATATCATACTTAGCCCATTCAGGATGCTTCCACCTCATCAACACAGTGCACAGGTAATTTTCAGGCTGCTACTGCCCTGGGTTTGCCAGGTAAGCCTGTGCTGCCTGCCTGGTGAATGCAGCACATTAACAAGGGAGGAACCAAGCAGCAAATGCAGGATAATGATTCCTAAATGTGGGTGCTTTGTTTAAACGGTGCTGTGGACTCTGCACTGCTGGGTGTTGGCACACAACTGTCTGTTGCTGCCTGCACATCAGTGCATGACATTTCTATTCACCTGAGTCATGAATATGCAAATGAGAAGTCTATTACTGAGCTGGTTTGGTGACCCTGGAAAGAAGGAGAAGCAACAATGGCTGCATAGACAAAAAAATCCCTGTGGTTCTCACCACTGACATGGAGAAGGACTCAAATCCTTACCCAGTCATTCCATCAGGGTGGAGACAGCTCTTCACAGAAACATGGAATGGCTTGGGTTGCAGGGGACCTCAAGGATAATCGAGTTCCAACCCCCTGCCTTGGGCAGGGACACCTTCCACTATCCCAGGTTTCTCCAAGCCCCATCCAACCTGGCCTTGAACACTTCCAGGGATGGGGCAGCCACAGCTTCCCCAGACAATCTCTTCCAGGGCCTTCCCATGCTCACAGTGATTATTTTTTTTTTTTTTTCTAATAAGCAATCTAAACCTATTTTCTTCCAGTTTAAAGCCATTTCCCCTTCTCCTGTCACTACATGCTCCTGCAAATAGTCTTTGTTTTATTCTGAAAAGCAGCTCTGGAGCTCAGTCTAAACCTGCTCTTGGATTTGAGAGTTTTGCTGTTCATGTTCACTAAGCTGAAAAGGTTCCCCTAATCTTTGGGCCATGGCTGGTAAGTGCAGAACCTGAAAAATGTGTTAACAAGCATGGAAGTTCTTGTTATAACCTCAATAAACTGCTTTTTGAACATTTAACAAAGTTGGTTTTCAAATCTCTTATATCTTTCCTTATTCCACCAGTACAGAATTCTCACTGTTTCAAGGGAGAACTTGGCCAGCAAACTTTGTAGCTTCTGTGGAAAAAGAGTGTTATATCACATTTTCATAGCTTCATCCAAAAAGAATTCGTTAATAGGCAGGGGTTTCCTGCCAGAAAAGCAAAAGAAAGATCAGAGTCCTTATTACTTCGGTGCTTCTAATTTTTTTAAAATTAATTTTCCAAGGCATTTCTCTTGAGCAAGACCTTTCATCAGGCATATCTTGCTTCCCTCTTCTTCTGCAGAGACACTAAAACCAGTCATGAGTGTTACAGTGAAATAAAGTTTTGAAATATTTTTTTTTCCTCAGAATGGAATTCTGCTATAGTTTCTTTCCATATATATTTTTGATGTTTTGTAGTGCCAAGAGCAGTTAACAAATATGAGGCAAGGATAATGGATTATCCTTATTAAACAGGGATTTGTGGTCTGGACTTTGACTTTTGCCAGGTTAATGGACCTTGACATGATTTTCACAATCACTCCTGATGGTGGTCCCCCATGGCTGGAAACCATCACCACTGCAAGAAAACAGGCTCTTTAAACCAGAAAGTTTTGGATTAATGAGAATTTGAACCTATAATAAATCAAACCACTGAAACAGGTGAATCCTTCTCTACAGCAAACACCTGAAAAAGCAGAGTGTGGTACTTGTAGCTAATCACCAAACAATGGCAAATACAGATGGTGATTTCCCTCCAGGAAAACAAAACAGACAGTGCAAACTGACTTTTAGAGCCAAAGCTACAGATAAATGTCAAGCAGGAAGCAGATGGGATAAGAACAGAACTTAGTTAATGTTAGGAGCTGAAAGCATGAAGAAAAAACATGATTTTCAGACTCACTTTATCGTGCAGCAACAGAAACATCTTAACCAGATACATCTGCAATGTTTTGGGAGATCTGCCTTTATAGAATTTGCAAATTGGGTTCCTTGTACTGGGCTGGTGAAATGAGGGTTTGCTGACTGTGCCTGGCCCAGGGAGATCTGCAGGGCTGATCATTATTATGTCCATATTAAAATATAAGACTGGGCTTTCAGAATTTTTAGAGGGATTCAACTTAACTCATAATGCCAGGACTTGAGCATGGGTAGGTGTCATGACCTGGATAAAATTTAATAATCTGATTTCCAGTCTGTATGGACAGTAAAATCTATATTAAAAGGCAGTGTCTGATGAATTTTTCCAGGCTTTTCCTGGTTTGGAGACTGTTTTTCCAGACCCATCAACTGTCCTAGAAATGGAATAAATGTAGCAGGCCAGACATTGGATGAAGGTCTGGGCTTTCATCCTTGTCACCACCTTTACCTTTCAGAGAGACAGAGCTACATCATTTTGGAGGGTCTGATATAGTCTGAACATGGGAGAAAACATCTAAATCTTCATTTTGACTGACACCAAACCACTCCACAGGTGTCAAAACCCCCCATCTCGTTCTTCTCATCTCTGAACTGGCCAGACATGTTTGTCCACAGAGAGGGCAAACACCTCATCAATGTTTTTAAACACCCAGTGTGGAGGCACGAAGAGGATGTAGTCAGACTCTTCTCAGTGGTGTCCAGTGACCATGATGAGAATAAATTGACATGAAGAGTAATACAGGAAATTCCTATAAATATAAGGAAAAGTGTTATTTGTAGGAAGGATGCTTGTTACCCTGATCAAAGCCAGCTGGTCTGTACCACTGTTAGCTAAAGCACAGTGACATTTATTAAACTTTTTCTGCTTTCATCCTCCTGCAGTCTGGAGATTCTCAGCTTCATCACCAGAAGTGTTGGAACCCACCCTTAATAACAACCTCATTTAATGCTTGATATGGTGCTCAAGGATTAAATTCAAGAATAAACACGGGATTGTTTATTTACAAATGTGCTTTGATAGCAAAAGTTGAGTTTACTGAGCACTGAACAGCAACAAGAACAGCATAAAGATGGTGTTCACCCTAATATCGTACATTAGCTCATCAGGATGAATGTTATTTTGACAAATACTGGACAAATTTATGGGCATTATACTGTTGTGATTGGAAATGATTATCTGGATTTTTTGGCTGAGTGAAACCTCTGCATATGATCAAAGAAGCTTGGCAATAAATATACCATCCCTGAATAAATCAGCTGCTGTGCTGTTGAGAGTGATCCTGGATGGGTAGGAGATGAAGTAGGTGGTTCTTCCAGTTTTGGGAACATGGAGTTCTGTGCCTGCATTTGTTTTCTCAGATTTAGCAGTCCTAGATATAATGCTATAACATGCTGGGAGTGTTCCCAAAAACATGTAGCTGTGTTGCTTAGGGAAATGGTTTAATGTTGGACTTGACAGTGCTGGGTAAATGGTTGGACTCAATCTTAGGGGTCTTTTCCAACCTTTTCTGCAATTCTGTGCCATCTGCTTAGGTTAATTTGGTTTTATTTGCCCATCTTTGGAGGAAGCAAAAACTGTCTGTTCAGCAATATCCAAATGTCTCATGACACTTTTCCTCCCTCCCTTTTGCTAGCTGAATGGAAGAGACAGCAGTGAAAAGGCTGAAAGATCCTGACCAGTCTGTTCTCTGCACCAATGACAACTTCACACGGCCAGAAGAAACAACTGAAGTTACCTAATTTGATTTCCCATAGCAGGGAAACCAAGAGTTTTCCTGGAGTTCATGATAATTTGAACAATACTTTGAAATTTAAGGAATCCCTTTCTCCCTGCTCAATAATGGAGAATCTACTGTGACTTTAATAAGTTTTGGTGCTTCACTACCCTTGGAATTAAAAGCCTTAACTTCATTTCCCTCTACACTTGCCAGCATTATCCTCTGCTTTACCTGATAGACACTTTTCTAACATATAGGAAACCAAATGATTTTTTGATTGCATGGTACAAGCATTTTTAAGTTTGTACTCAGTGTTCTGCTAAACTGCAAGCACCTGTTATACAATTTATTTTCCCTTCATATAAATTTATAATCTCATTATGGCCCTTTATCTTTCTTTTGGCTGAAATAAAGAGATCAAGCTCTATCTGTTTTTCATGCAAAGGTTCATTTTGTGCCATTATATCATATTTTGAACTTTGTATGATTTGGAATACTCCTTCTTGCACTAGGGGCTATTGGGACAAAACAAAAGAGAAATAATCTTAACACACCACCCCAATCTATTCTGATTTGTACAATCGAAGTCCTTATTAGCCTTTACAGCCTCAGCATGGAGAAATATATTGCAGAGAATTGCAAGTTAGACTAAACATTGCTTATTCCACAGGAAATTAATGACTTCAGTGACACCACATGTAGCATAAGAAACAGTAAGCATGAGAAACTGTAAAACAGTAGCTCAGCATTTATGAACTGTGGGGAAGGTCTTCAAACAGTTCTAGTGGAAGTCGATGCAGTGGGTCAAAATTATGCTGGCTGAAGAAATATTATATTTTTTATGTTAATATAGGGAATAATAGTATAAATAGGCTTCTAATTGGTTTGTACCCCGGCAGATGTGATGAAGGGCAGTGCAGTGGCATTTTAAAAAAGCCCTGAAATACTCAATCTTGCCCAGCCTTGAGTGGTTAAAGCTGCAGAATACCCTTCTCATGAAAACTTCTCCCAGCAATATGAGGAGGAGTTTTTATCCCTCTTACATGTTTTTGGTGCTGAATTGCAGGGTTTTGTTATTCTTTTGACAAATCGCTCCTTGATTTGTTAAAATAATTCTCCCTTTTCCCTGCACACTGGCAATGAGAAGAGTCTTTCAGCCTCTTCAGTGTCTCTAGACGGGTGATCCTGTGCTTTTTTCCTGTGCTATCCACAATTTCTTCATGGTGTTATACCATGGTGTCAAATTGATGTCTATATTTTCACTGTCAGCTAAAACAAAATACTGTTCTGGACTATGTTGTCTTGATTGTAACAACTTGGGGGGCAATGTGAAATATTGGCAGAGAAGCTGTTGCTTCCCCATCCCTGGAAGTCTTCAGGGTTGGACAAGGCCAGGTTGGACAGGACTTGGGGCAACCTGGTCTAGTGGAAGGTGTCCCTGCCCATGGCAGGAGGTTGGAACTAGGTGGTCCTTAAGGTCTTTTTAATTCTGTGATTCTGTGCTTCTGTATTTGCTTTCCCAGAGGGATTTGAAGTGAGACTGGTCAATATATTTTCAGCTCATTAAGTTTTTCTAATAGCAACTGGTAAATACCAGAAACATGAAGTCATGGCAGGATCTGCAACCCAAAAAGCAGCGCAAACAAGAGGCTCTAACACTCTTTACATGGTGGGATTGCATTTTGCACAGGAGTATTGGCACAGCAGCAGCAAAAATCACTGCACAGCCAGGCAGAGCATGTAATAACCCCACAGTTCTCCAGGCTCATTTCTGCACATTAAACTCGCCACTCTCTGTCACAAACACATGAATAATGCATTGCTTCAACAACAAAGTTGGCAAGCTGAGGCTCATCAGGATCGGATTTCTATCTTCTTCACAGAGATCAGAAGCATCAAAGGAAGCTTTGTGGGAGGTACTGATAGAAGTAGTGGGCAGAAATGATTTGCTCTTCCCAAATTGCTTCCAGGATCTGGTGTGAAAAATCCAGGCACATGATAAGCCCCAGGGAATTGAGAGATCCAAATGAACATGGTTCCCTGGATGGGAACCCTTCTGGGAAAGATCTTTACCTCTTTGCTTCTTAATCAAGGCTAAACTCTGTAAAATTTGTATGATCTGAATTAAGGTCTTTCCCTTTCTGTATCTTCCAGACTATGAGAGAAAATAGAGCTGGAAGGGACTAAGAAAATGCACAGGATCAAATGTTCTGTATTATTCTGTGATGGATGTTTGGACTGCTTTTGAGAACATGAAATGTTTTTGGACATGTAGAGTGAATGATCCATTTCTGTGCTGTCTATCCCAGACTTCCATTATGCTCCAGGTGGTTTTTTTGGAGTGGGGGCTAATTTTTGTTTGTTGAATTTTTTTCTTTAATTATTTTCCCCCCCACTAAATATAGTCTTTTTTCAAGCCTAAATTCCCTTATTTCAGTCCAAATCCTTCTTTCTCACCCCAGCCAGAATGCAGAGTGATACATTCTGCCTCTTTCATTTCTCCTTCTTTGACAAAAAGTCAAACAGTTCCTGTTTTTGTCCCCTGCATGTCAAGTTTCCTAAACTGGTCACTATTTATAAAGCAGAAATGTAATATCTCTCCTGCTTCCTTTATTTCCCCCTCCTCCAGTACACTGATGCTCTTAAACAGTAGTAAGAAGTAGTAAGAAATTTTGGTAGACTTTCCACCCCATTTTATTGGCCCAGTCTTGCAGCTGAAATATGGAGCTGAATCCCACCCTTGGACAGCAAAAGTATATTCCATATGTGAATTTTAAAGACTTTAGCTGTAAAATGTCAAAGTTTCTTTGAAAACAGATGATTTTGACAATATTTTGTTCTCAAAGTATGAAATATTGATCATCCTAGAAATAATTCAGCAGCTTGGTTTCTGATTTTAGAAAAGCTTGAGCATTGCTATTCTTGATTTTAATTTTCTTTAAAATCAAGTCCTGTGTGACTCTTCTTGTAACTTGAGGGCATTAACAGAGTTTTATTACATGGAACTGTTTCCTGAGCAGCCTGAGACCTACCTGGGGCTTGGGTTCCTGACCTAAATGTGGCCTCCTGACTGCATTACATGAACTGGAATCAATCATCCAGATAAACTGCTCACAGCTTTCTGATAAATAAATAAACATTGCTGAGTTCTCCAATTACCAGTAAGGAAGCTGGGGACAGCTGGCCACTGAGAGATCAGATTGTTAAAGATAGCCAGACTAACTCCTAATTACCAGCACAGTTTAGAGTGCCAAGTGCTTGTTTAGATTAGGCAATGGATGTTCATTTCTTTTTACATTTTTAATTTAAGAAACATAACCAAACCCTAATTTTAAAAGACAGCTTTTCTCTCTTTATGTATATATGTTGGATTTCAGTAGTGAAATGAGCTTGAAATATTCCAATGCATCAAAACAAAATGAAATGCCTTGATTGAGCTGAAACAATTAAGGAATGTTTCAGGCAATTAAATTTTGTGAGAAATGTCAAAAATTTGCTTTGTTTCATTTCAGTAAAACAAATCTCTTCTGAAGATGTCATAATTTCCACAAAATTGAATTCTCAAGTTTCTATGAGCTTCACATTTATTGTTATCGTGTTTTGGACTCCTGTGAAAATGACTTGCCATGTTTATTCCAATACAGTTACAGTGAAATAAACTCTTTTCTTTCAAGTTGTGATTAAGTTGGCTTGTGCTTGAACTTGTCTGATGACTATTTCCCTTTCCCCCCTTTCTTTTTAATTATATTTATTGTTGTTTTTTAAATTAATCTTTGAGCTTGGAGCATCTGCTCTCCTTGGGTGTGCACAGACAATTTGTGGGTCCCCAGTGATGCCAAATGGAGACTCCAGGAAATATGGAATTTACACAGCCATGAGTGCAGAAATGTGACGTGACTCAGGCAGTGAGGAAAGGATGTGAAAGCCTTGAAATGTGGATGCTCATCCTGAATTCACCATTGCTCACATTTGGGACAAGCCACTGTCCCTTTTAATCACTTTTGGCTTGTGGTTTCCCAGCATCTCTCTGCTCTTTAATTGTAAATCCAAACTGAAGAGAATCTTTCTCTTGCACAAAATACACAGCTCCCAGCACTATCTTTCTTTTTTCAGTCTGAATCTCATACAGAAAATAAATTTACTTGTGTCTTTAGATTCTGATGAATATCAATAATATGCTACATTACAGAAATCTCACAACTGTATTTTATTACTGAACTAGTATTTATTAAACAAAAACAAAGTCTGAATCTTCTGATTATTGTTAATCTTTGTTCCTCCTGTGAGTAAAAAGTCCTTTACACAAGGAAAAGAAATTTTTACCACTAAGTGTTAATCACTTATGTTGTAAGAAAACAATCGCCTCTGGATTTTCAATAAACTGCCTCAAGGTTAGAAGCAAAATTAAGTTCAGGGTATGCTGGAAAAGAAATTCCCCATGTCCCTTAATGTCAAAGAGAACAAGGCAGAAATGTCTCCTGCAGAAAACGTAATAAAGTTAATGCTTGGATAAATATTTGTAGCAGTTTCTAAAGTAGCAGTGAGATTTTAAGGAACTGCCAGTAAATGCTGTTGCACAAGTATTTTGAAGGTGCAAAGAGTAAGATGTTTTGTGGGGAATTTGTTCCAAAAATAGGTAATTGAGATAAATATCTTTGAACTGAAACTGCTACTAAAATCTTGTTCTGCAGAAATGTATTTAAGCATATGCTTTACTCTGAGCACACAAACACAGGCACTGAAGTCACCAAAAACTACCTCAAGGCCAAGCCAAACTGAACTGAATTGCATTTCTTCTCTGTTTTATAACATGGTTATTAAGCAGTTAACACTGGTATTGCTGTAGCCTCTCTTTTGCCAGGATGGACTAATAAACATGACATTTTTAATGTATAATTTGCATAATGCTTCTGTTAATTTGTTATTTTCATTACAGCAACAGAATGAAAACGACATATTACGCCCATAAAAAATATACAGCAGTGCTAATCCCTGTAGTCATTACACTGTTAACTGAATTGCATCTTTTGGCTGGTAATTATTGTTATTTATAAAGCCTCTTGATAAGGGCTGAGTGCAAGGCAATGGGAAAGTCTCCTGATTTATCAAGGAAAGAATAAAATACTAAAATGAAGGAGAAAGCCAAGAGAGAGGGGAATTGGGACCCAAACCACAAACTGATGAATGTGCTTTGGTGCAGGGCTAGAAATGAACCTGTCTAGAAGTGAGATTTTTTGGTTAATAACTGTTTGCTCCCTGGATCCACCTCTACTAAATTTAACCCCTCTCTGTCTCAGGTGTCTCATACCCATCTGGAAAAGCTTAAACCTTTGTCCCATGACACACCAGTGCACTGTGAGCATTTACAGGGGGAAAGGGTCCATTTTTATGTACAGAGAAGTGTGGAGGAAGCTGGCATAAAGCTTATGGTGTTGTCCTACAAGTATGTAGGATGCTCAGAGAGCTTGAACACTTCGCTGTGGAGATGGGCTGAGAGCTGCGGTGGTTCAGCCTGGAGAAGAGAAGGCTCCAGGGAGTCCTCATAGCACCTTCCAGGACCCAAAGGGGGCTTTACAGGAAGGCTGAAGAGGGATATTTTCCAAGGGCAAGCAGTGGTAGGACACGAATAATCACTGCCTGCATTTGGTGGACAGAAACTGAGGCACAATAAAGCCTAAAATCGAGCAGAACACCTAGCGAGTAAAAATGGCAAGTGAAATCCTCTGGAATATTAAAAGAAAAGTTAATTTAAGGATGGGGTCACTTGTCAATGTGTTAAGCAAGAGGATTCATTTCCATGATTCAAAATGGAAAACTGATAGAACAGGTATGATCTAGCATAGGGAAAATACTGTAATGCTACAGGACACATCATAGCAGCATTCCAGTAAGTAAAAGCCGTCCATGAGGGCTGGAGAAGGACTTTTCCCAAAGGTGTGGTGGGACAGGACAAGGGCAAATGGAATTAAGATGAAGGAGGGCAAGTTTAGATTAGATACTAGGAAAAAATTTCCTTAAAATGAGGGTGCAGAGGCCCTGGCACAGGTTGCCCAGAGAAGCTGTGGCTGTCCCATCCCTGGAAGTGTCCAAGGCTGGATGGAGGACTGGATGGAGCTTGGTGCAACCTGGGATAGTGGAAGGTGTCTCTGTCCATGGCAGGGGGTTGGAACTAAATGATGTTGAAGGCCCCTTGCAGCCCAGACCATTCTATGATCCTTTGATACAGTCCAAATGTTGAAAGAAGGGAGGGAATTGTTCTCCTGCTCTCATGCTCCTCATGAGCACATCATGAAGTAGCGTTAATGCAACAAGGGAGGTCTGGATTAGCCACTGGCAAAGAAAGTTCTGACACTGAAAGTTGAAAAATGCTAGAGCAAATTGCTTAAATTAAATGTGGACCCTGTCCCATAAGGTTTTATAAATATGATGGATGAACATCTGGGAAGAATGACCTAGAGACAGGAAACTAGCCTAGCAAACGATTTCTTGATGTCCTGCCAGCCCAAATTTTTATTAATTAAGTGCGAAATTATCACTACCAATGCCTAGACAGACAGATAGAGGAGGGTACAAGTGAACCTCTTCTTCCTGACTCCCTTTCTACCTTCTTATGTTCCTTAGAGCCAAATTTTCACCATTTCAGGTTTTTCTGTTTGCTGTTTTCTAATGCACACCACTCTTTCTCCCTCTCTCCCTTCCTTTATAATTCATCCATCACCACCATATCTATCTAAATGTTCCTTATCTACAAACATCATGCATGATTAGATATCCTTTATAACCTCCTCAGCTTCCTCTCTGCCCTGCCCAGACTCATGCAGTGCCTTCTGAATAGTGCCATTAGTTACCAAATATTCGCAGCAGTGCTGCTGTCTGAGGTTACAATTTTATTTTCTCCTGCACAGCATCACAGCTGACTTACAGCCCTTTCTCAGAGGGAAAGCAAAGTTGAGCCATTCTCTCATCTCATTCTCAAATGTAAAGTAGTTAAGAGTTATAGGAAGCTATTTCTTTATTGCTTTTGTGCTCCTGTCCCTTTAGCCACCTACACAGCTGCCAGATGATTTAAGACTGACAGACAAGGGGAGATAAATCTTGCTGCAGAGATGTGAGAGGCAGCCACCTGCTGCCAGGGACTGTCACACTTTCAGGGTGGGAGGATGCAGAAGGATGCAGATGTCTGGATTTCGGTCACTGAGCTGAGCCTGACATGAGTGACTGAAGTGCCCACAAAAGTGCAGTGAGATGATAAACCTGGCCTGTCTGGATGGTGCTGCTCAGCTGAGGAGCAGTAGCTTCCAGCAGTGAGGAAGGGAGTTTAGCTAAATGTCATCTCTGCTTGTAACCTGATGAGGTCAGGGCATAGGCCACTGTTTGCTGGCTTCACCAGCAGATAATGCTCCCTTGAATTTTGCATGTGGTGATGGCCTTGAGGGTGGTAACACCACAAATTACTTCAGCAAAAATGTATCAGAGATCTTGGACGCAGGAAAATTTGAGATAATGTTTGAGGAGACATATAGCAGGAAGGACTTTTTGTCGTGTATTGTGATGGATAACGCCATTTATATATGTCTGAGTTTGTGTTTCTTGAAAATAGGATGTCAGATGGGCTGTCAGGAACAAGAAGAGCCTGTTCCTTTGGACTCCTCCTGAACCCACTCTTGACAGGCAGCAGTTGAACACACAGTGGAACAGATTTGCAAATCTCAGCATAGCATTGAAGACCTGTGGAAGTGCAGACCCCACAGACAGCAAGAGATGACCAGGAGGCTGGGGTAGATCTGAGAGGACAAGAACTTGCTGAAGGGGAGAGATGAGTGGGCAGGGTTTACTGCTGCTCAGAAATTCACTGAGTTAATTAAAGTGAGTGCAAGGATGCAGTGGGCAAATGAGTGCTGGGTAGAAATGTTCTAATAGATTTTCTGTCTGACAAAGACAAAATGCTCTTTCACAACAGTGGTGCCACTACCCAGCGTAGAACCCTATTACTGTGGAGGTGGCTGGGCAATTTGTGGACATGTGCAAGGAATTGAGTCACCTCAATTTAACAAATTATTTCTCATTAGCTGAACACTGTTAATGACTGAATGCATGAGCCTTACATGCAGTGAGCGCAGAGTGAAAAGTTTTGACTCAAACAGCTTCCAAATATTTCCCTCACTTCTTAGAACTGGGCTGGGGAAATATCTTTTCATTTGATGATACTGGCTTATAAGATTGCTCTTCCCCAGAAACTTTTGGGATTGGCTTACCTTTAAATAATTCTGATGGCAGCTGCATCAGCAGTGCTCCCTGGATCCCACAGTCTTGACCTGGGCTGTGGGAGTTACAGAACATATGGCATGAACTGGGGGATGTGTGACACACTGGACAATGCTGATGGGAAGGGCAATGGCTTGTAGTCTATTAACCTGTTCCCTTTGCTTTTTCTTAAGTTGATGGATCTTTAGAAGGGTAAAATCTCTTCCCTTGAACTGCAGGCAGTGTTCTTCCCAGTGTTGCCCAGAATACTGTTGACCATCATGGCTACAAGGGCACATTGCTGTCAGGACTGGTCAGTTTGTTGTTTGCCAGGATCCCCAGGTCATGTTAGACAGAGCTTTCTAGAGGATGGCACCCAGCCTGTACTGGGGTTAATCTTCCCCATGTGCAAAATATCCCTTAGGTTTCTGTTGATCCATTCCCACAGGTTGTCAAGGTCCCCCTCAATGGTAGCACAACCATCTGGGGTAACAACCATTCTCCCAGTTCTGTATCATCTGCAAACCTGCTGTGGGTCCATCCTGCCCCATCATCCATGCCATTAACAGGGCTGTTAAAGTGTGTTGTCCCCAGTATTGATCCTTGGCAGATGATCTGGACTGGCTTCCAGCTGGTTTCCATGGCACTGATCACAACCTTTGTGCCCTACGTTTTCACTTGCTTTTCAGTCTACCTCAGTGTCCACTTACGTAATCCATACTTCATCCCTTTGTTCGGAAGGATTTTATGAGAGTCTGTTTACAGTAATTCAGTAATTTTCCTCTCTTGTACACTTAAAAATCCAATGATAGTTCCCAAATATTACATCTGCAGAGGGGGTGTCCTTGCTTTACGTGCACAGTGACAACATAAGTACATTTGCATAGGTGCTATGACCACTGTGAACTGTGGTTCTGGGTGTATGAACCTACATCCACACGTTAATTACATCCACAGCTGCTGTGATTCTTTTGCTTAGTGCAAGTGACCTCCCATGCTGACATGGTTAAACATGTTCATTTTTTTCAGATGTGTTCACACTGCAAAATGCCAGAACTGGCCCTAAAAGAGGCCTGAAACAAGTTTAAGTTCCCAAATAAGTCTTTACATGGCACTGCCCAGCCTGGTCTCAGTGAACCCTTGTGAAGAACGATGCTGATGGCTTTTCGTCCAGCCACCAGCACTGGAGCTGACCAACAAGGCAGTGTTGTCTGCATGACAAAGTGCTAGGAATTGCACCACTGTGCTACTGCTGACATCCCAGTAAAACCCTTACGCAAGGAGCAACACTGGTATGTTCAGAATATAACATCCTCCTCTTCAGAGCTGGTTTAGTGTAATTATTTTGAAAATTAAAAGACATAAAATAAAATTTCCAAGATAATTTTCAGGAGGAATTGATTAAGAAGGGATGAGACAGGCTCAGCACATAACTGGGAAAGTCTGGAAGACATTTGAGGGAGTTTAGGAATCAGATCCAAAGCAATTCTGAAAAGGAAAAATGCCAGCTTAGCTGTGTCATGTATGCCAGAACCACCTCCCCTCTGAGTAACTTGATATATATACTCTCCTTTAATTGGTTTAGATGGCCTTTGCTCCCTTCTTTTCTAAGCTGAGGTTCATGTTTTGCAAAAGCTGCTTGTGTTTCCTTTGCTCATTACATCGACTACTGAGTTGGAAGGATTAATTAGTTGATTACGATAAAATCTAATTACTGTTTGCAGTTGGATTAATTAACCAAATTCTGAGAGATTCCTTCTACTCCCTAGCTGTTCCAGTGTAAGCAAGAAGATACATCCTAAGGGGTAATGACTTGGTAAATACTTAATAAGCAGCATCTGCAATAGACATAGTTGCAGAACTGAAACACTGAAATTCAGCCCTTGGATGTACTTTGAAAACTTGTCATTGAGTAGGACAAAGGGTAGGATGGAAGTAAATATTCACACGATGAAGATGCACCACTGGTGTGAAAGACCCTGTGGCTGAGGCCTAGTTTTGTTGTGAGAAAGGAGACCTGCTCTGAAAAACACGTTTGGGCAAAACCCCAGAACAACAGAAAAAATGAGACAGGAAGCAGTGTGGTGTCATAGCTGCCCACTGGGCTGGCACAGAGACCCTGCAGGTCTGACATGAACAGAAAAAAAAGGCTCTGTAGATGCCTGGAGCAAACTTCATCAAAAATGCATTCACGCTTTCATCAGTCTCTATCAGCCATGTCATTGTCAATCCTCTGGGCTGGTAGGTTGGACTGGGAAATGTGGTTTTGGGATGGGAATGTGCTGTGTTTTTGGCAGCCCACTGTGCAGGGTGTTGATCCAAGGAAAAGAGTGCTACCAGAGCTGCTCAGTTTTTATCCTCCTGCTGTACAGCCTTGCATGCCCTCAGGGCTTGGGGTTAGTTTTGGGGTAGGTTTAGAGATGTCCCCTGCCTTTTTTCAGATATTTTCAATGTACAGCTCTCCAGTGAGCTCACTGCTTTTGACTTGGTGAAGATAAAGGAATGTGTCTGGGTGGAAATTCATCTGGAGCAGGTCAGATATCTCCCTCAGGGTGAGATGATGGGCAGTCTGGAGAGCGCTGTCCCTCTGCATTGACTGCAGAAAGACTTCAGCTCACATACAGAACCTCTAATTTAATAGAATCACAGAATTGCTTGGGTTGGAAAGCACCTTTAAGATCATCTCCTGTTTCATCTATCCCATCCTGGTGTCTGCAGAAGGCAAGTAGCTGTATGCAAGCTAGATACTAAGAGTGTTAATAGGCCAAGGAGAGAAAAACAAGGAATAGTATACTTGGACATCCTCATCCAAGTTCAGTTTTAGTAATGGCTTATGATCTGAAGACTGATCATGTTTTCAAATAACACAAAATATAAATATATTTGGAGGAATATTAATTTTGGTCATGCCAGGCCTAACAGCCTTTTGTATTTGTGGAGTGTGAACATGGTATGTGGCAAATTGGTCAATACATTGTAAGACATACAGCAATATATAAACTTCTACACCGTAAATGAACCAGCATAAGTAAATGCTCTCAGGTACTGGTACTTGCTTTGGCCTGGGCTATGGAGTCATCTCTTGAAGTGTTTCTAATGCAGTTAGGATGGCCAATAATCATCTGGACCGGGCAGCTGGGTATGGTCATCACAGAATCACAGAACTGGGTTGAAAGGGACCTTCAAGGCCATCAAGTTCCAACCCCTCTGCCACAGGCAGGGACATCTTCCACAGGATCAGGCTGCTCAGGTCCCCATCCAGCCTGGCTTTGAACACTTCCAGGGATGGGGCAGCCACTGCTTCTCTGGGAAACTTCTTCCAGGGCCTCACCATCCTTTGAGTAGTGAGCTTCTTTGTAATATTTAGTCTAAGTCTACTTGTTGTAAGTTTGAAGCCATTACCCCTAGTTCTGTCACTACATGCTCCTGTAAAAAGTCCCTCTCCGTCTTTCTTGTAGGCTCCTTCTGGTACTGGAAGGCCAAAATTTGATCACACCAAAGCCTTCTCTTCTCTAGGCTGAACAATCTTAATTCTCTTATCCTTTCCTTGTAGGAGATGTGCTCCATTTCTCTGATCATCTTGGTGGCCTTCTCTAGACTCATTCCCAACAGTTCCATGTCCTTCCTGTGCTGGAGATTCCAGAGCTGGAGGCAGCTCTGGAGATGGGATCTCGCCAGAGTGGAGCTAAAGCTATTCCAATACAAAGCCTTAATTGTCCATACAGAGAATATCTCACCTTTCACTGTGATGTTCTTTGTATAGAGAAAACCCAAACAATTTTGGCTCAGGACTATAAAAATTCAAGACTGTCCTGCAGATGTCTGGCAGGTTGACTTCCTGTCTAGTTGATTTTCTTTATTGTCCAGTTGCAATCTGTGAGAAAACCTCCCTGCAGCACACTGGGGATAAACATGTTGTGAATTGGATAATGCTACAGATTATAGGATGTGCAGTAAGTGAAGGGACAGCGCAGACAATATCTGAAGTAAACATGAAGGATTTTGTGTTAGGTGATGGCTGTGAGTCACCACACAGCTGCATGTAAAATTCAGGGAAGAGGCAACAGTTTTGAGGCAAGCTGGATGCAAACATATGCCAGGAAGGAGAGCATGAGAGAAGATGTAGAATGATGCTTTGTGAAGTTAATCTAAATCTTACATAAAAGCAATATAAGTATTAAATTGAAAAGATTATTGTCTTTTACAGATATATGATCTGAGATTCTGAGAGCTCAGGCCTTAGTCCAAGGTCACCTGATGAGTCAGTAGATGAACTGAGTGCCTAGAAGTGAAATTACAGTCCCAATTAAAAAATAAAAAAATAATTTCAGACTTCAGTGGAATCAAGACTTTTTCCTTGATACCTCTCCTAGCTTCCACTCCTATATCCTGCTTCCTAAACTGCTCCATGTAAATCATTGACAACAGGGTGGAGGAGCATGGGCTGCAGAGCCTGTTGGTGCACTGCGACTGACTTTTGGCAGACACTTTCATTGAGCTGAGATGAAGCCCAGAGCAGAGATCTTTCTGAAAACTGTGCTTTTGGTGGTTGAGGGATCTGGAGGGACTCAGCCTGGAGAAAAGGAGGCTGAGGGGAAGCCTTTGTGCTCTCTATAACTCCCTGACAAGAGGCTGTAGCCAGGTGGGGATTGGTCTCTTCCCCAGACAACAAGAGAAATGGTCTCAAATTGCACCAGAGAATGTTTGGGTTGAACATCAGGAAGAATTTTTTCATTGAAAGGGTGGTCAAGCATTGGAGGGGCTTCCCAGGGAGGTGGTGGAGTCACCATCACTGCAGGTGTTGACAAAATGGTGCTCAAACAAAGGTTGGACTTGATAATCTTAGAGTTTTTACCAACCTTAATGATTCTGTGATTCTAGCAGGGTGAGATTGTCACAGTGATCATTGCTGTCCTGGAAAATACCTCCTGTATATCAGGACCTACAACTTGCTTTGACTCTGTGGCTGATTTCACAGCAGCTTCAAATCAGGACCATTGAAATCAATTTGAATGAGACCAATGCAGAGAGGATTATGCTCTGCATCTGAGTAATTTGCTCTGTTAATTTCTCCCAGCAGTAGAAGATTGCTCAAGCATTTTGGAAGCAAACAGGCTGCAATTCAGGCCATTGGAAAACCTCCAGTGTCATTGTTTTGTTTGATTGGTCATTTATGTATATTTACAACCAGGGATGCTTCACAGATGATTATAGTTCTGAATGAAATACTAACAAGAACAACTAATATGTAGGATAGTTTAATTTCTTTTCTGTTCAAGATCCTACAAAACTACAAAAAGTATTTTTCCTAAACTGAAAAACAAAATATTTTCAATCACATAATACACACACACACACAAAAATTAGTAAAAGAAAATGGTACCCAATGTGTACTGTTCTGGTTGAATTAAGAAAAGCAGAAACAGCATTTCTGATGAAGAACCTGATTTTGTAGAAGAGCTGAAAAGAAGAAAAGGACATTTTATAAAGAAATTATTTTTGTTCTTTTATTAGAGAAAAGAGATTAGAAGGAAGGAATGAAGAACTGGCATTTTGTACTCTAATTTTGTTAAATGTTTTCAGTTAGAACAGAACTTCAAAGCTTACTTTCTGTCTCTCTTGTTTGCTGTGTGGGCTTCTGTCTTACTGTTAATTCTTTGAAGGTTCCTTCTTTCAGCAAACACACATTTCCCTGTCAATAAACAGCAGCCTTTCATAGAAACAGAATATCCTGAACTGGAAGGGACCCACAAGGATTGCCAGGTACAACTCCTACTTTCACACCTATGATTTTAGTATTTGGTCCATTCTAGTCATATAGAACAGGGACATTTATTTTATATTTTTCTACCTTGCCTGGAAAAAAATGTATCTAGTCTAGTTTATGTCCACAATATAATTCTGAACACAGAGCCCAGATTTCTTACACTTCCTTATGCTGGGTTTCTTAGACATCTCCTCTAAGGTGGGAGAATTCAGGCTTGACTGCTCTTGGACTCAGTGCAAATCTTTCTTGTAGGGGTTTCTGCTGCTAAGAATTCACCAGGGATATCTGTAGTTGTCTGTGGCTTGGCTCAGTTTAGTGCCATGGCAGGGGATTGGATGTAGATGACATTTAATGTCCCTTCCAACCCACAACATCCTATGATGATTCTATGACTTTTTATGGACATTATGCTGATGGTTCTGCCACCAGAATGAATCAGAATTCTTCCAATACCTTAGGGGAGGCAGGAGCCACTCCAGATGTGATCTTCCACTCTTGGATAGCGGTGACCCAGGTCCTTCTGAGTGTGTAGGGTAATTGTCACCCTAAAGGATTTGATGACTGAAGAATAACTTTTCTCAGTGAATCTAAGGGAGTGAGAACCATCAGGAAGTGTCTCCTATAATAACAGAACCATAGAATGGTTTGGGTTTGATGGGACCTTAAAGCTCATCCAATTCCAACCCCCTGCCATGGGGGTTCCATGGGTTCCTGGGTTCCACAATCCCAGGTTCCTCCAAGTCCTGTCCAACTTGGCCTTGAACACTTCCAAGGATGGGACAGCCACAGCTTCTCTGGGCACCCTGTGCCAGGGCCTCACTACACTCACAATAAGGAATTTCTTCCTAATGTGATCTAAATCTGTCCTACTCCAGCTTAAGGCCATTCCTTCTTATCCTTTCACTACAAGCCCCTGTGAAAAGTCCCTAAGAATCAGAAGCACCCCAGAACACACAATTTACCTGCAGGTGCTTCCCAGGGCTGACAGCATCCTTCTTCTCACCTTCCTCGCAATCCTATGCTTGGAATCACAGAATTTCACCCAGCAAGAGGCAAATATTGAAACCCAAACCCCTGCAGGTGTCTCTCTGTCTCCCCCCACCTTTTTTTTTTTTTTTTCCTTTAATAGCAGTGTTTTCTTATGAGGGAATTTTTTATCTTTATTTTTTTTCTGGAAATTGCCATATTCTGAATCTGACACAGGGGCAGGTTCTGGGAGATTTTAATTTTGCTTGAATGAAAAGTGTATCTCAGCTGGTAGTGGTAGCTTTCAGGGCAGAAAAGTGATTTTATCATAACTGTAGGGAAAAAAACAAAAAGGTATAATTCGTATGGACCTACATCTGGCACCTTCCAAAGCAAAAATACAACAGAATCAGGATCAAAATTTGCCAATTTCAGGTGAGTCCTGGCTAGAAGTGCTTCTGTGAAGCACGTGTAGGGAGCCATAGGATATTAATGGCATTTTTTGTTCTGTGGCTCTTGAAAATAACTCATCTGATAAAAGATAAGCTCATCTGCATTGCAGGGTTCTCCCTTCTTCCCCTTTTCTGCTTTGGTTCTTTGCCACTGGCTGCCAGACCCTGAAATCCATTAATAACCTTGAATAGACACATTGCTGTGCATGACTTTGATGCTACCCAAAAACTGAGCTCATTGTCCATTATTGACACAGATTTTGGGTGATGTTCTTCTCCTCCTGAGCATCCACTGGCCTTTTATCCCTCCTGAATAAATCCAAGTTTTGGGCACAGGGGCCTTTCCCTCGATACTTTGCTTGTACATACGAAATTGCAAACACTGAGCATCCAGCATAATCCATTACTAACCTTGGCTGGGTCTTCAAGCTCTTGTTATAGCACAGAAAAAGAGGGAAAACCACAAATGTTTGGCCAAACATCCAAATGAACATTGGTAAAGAAAACCATGACTGAGGAGGATGGACTGGAATAAAAGGATTGGCTCTATTATAGAAAAGAATGAAGGTCTCTACATTCTGACTAGGACAAAAAGATTTCATTTAGTCTTCAGGAAAAAAATCTATTGGGGAGAATAGCAAAGAAAATGAGTACCTGTGGAAGCAATATTTGCTCTATCCATCACTGCCCATTTTTAGCCACAGGTTATCAAATAACTGGAGAAATGGTTCAGGTGTCAGTAGTGCCTTGAGAGAGGATTAGGGCTGTGCACCAGCTGCCAAGAGTTAACTGCTTATATTTTAATTCCTTCTGGCTGGTCAGTGAAATATTGGTCTCTCGGATGAGCTGAGGTACAGGAGGATGGCCAGGGTTCCTTAAATTAGCAGAGAAGGGCCTAGGAGGGATCACAAGGATTCAGAGGAGTTTGTGAAATATTGAGAAAGGTAATATTGGGTGAAAACTGCTCCATCCTTCATGGCAAGACAGTGAGCCAGCAAAGTGCTGGCCATGTAATTGCTGGAAAAACCTCACTTTTTCAAAGGAGGGATGTTTCCAGCTATAGCTCTTACAGGCTCTTCTCAGAACCCATTTTAAGGAGTAAAGATTCTGTTTATGTAGGAAAAGAAATATTGTCAGAGGGGAAGGTGTCAGCAGCTGTAGAGCAGAAGATTTCTGGAGCTGTCCCCTATCCCTGATTTCTCTAAGCTGCATCAGTGAGCTTTGCACACCATAATTAGTGAAGCCCTGCTTTGTATGGCACAGCTGGGCTGAGCAAATGAGCACAACTGGGGATGGGGAAGCAATTAGCACCCAGCATTATAACTGATGGCAGGGTATGGCCTCCCACCCATCACATTCCTCATGCCTCAGGGAAGTCCTGTAGGGAATTTAAAATACTGGTTTTGAAATAAATATACTTTGGTATCCTTAATGAGAATTCAGTTTTATTATTAAGCATTTAGAGAAGCTGAATCAAAGAGAGTTTCAAGGCTCATCTTGCTGTGGATCATATGAGACACTGAATGGATGGGGTGAAGATTGTGCTCTTGTACCCTCACAGGAGCTGGTGGGACTGAACCACCATCCCCTGATCCTGGAACATGACTGTTCCCATGGCAGCACTCTGAGAGTGGAACACAAAGAAATTACCATGTCCTGATGGAAATATTGCCTTGATTAAAAAAAGACCTCATCAGAAACATTAGCCCTAGTAAAACTTATTGTCCACTCATCATAGGATGTAATATAGCATCCTGCTACTCCTGAATCTGCATTTCAGGCTGGTTTTCTAGGGGAAAATATGAATTTTTGGTCCATTGTATACATAATATTACCATATAAAATACAGTATGCAGTAAACTGCAAACAGCAGTGGCAAAAGAGAAGAAAGACAAATGATTTTTATGGACGGGATGCAACAATTTCAATTGAAATTCAAAGAGAGATGCTGTTCAGGAAGAAATTCCCTACCATTAAATATTGTTTGGGCAGCTCCATCAGTCAGCCTCCTCCTCCTCCTTTATCTTGCCTGCAATGTTATTTGCAAGATGGAAACAGAAGGCTGCAGATAAGGGCTGCATTCCTCACCCCACGAGCTCTGGGTGAGGTTTCAGGTGCTGGAGTTGTGCTCTGGGTGAGGTTTCAGGTGCTGGAGTTCTGCTCTGGACTTCCCAGGAATTATCCTCCAGCCCAAGCTTCTGTTGCAGGGTGAGGAATGAGCACAGGTCAGTTGGGAATATACTTGATCTGTATTGAATTTAACCTGATTCCTCAGAAATGAAAAATTATTCCACTTCTTGCTATGAAGCAAGTCTGAAGTGAGTTTTTTGGGCCATGTTCTGCTGGATGTGAACTTGTGAAAACTTGTGATGGGTTAAGAGACACCTCATGCTGTGTCTGTGGTGGAGTTCTCCTGCCTTCACTTTGATGGTAGGGAGAGCAGAGCCCAAATTTTTCAATCTGTTTATCTGGGATGAGTCATGCAAGGCACCCAACCCAGATTCTTCTTCTCACTCTTTGTACATAGATCAAACCTCATGCTGTATATACTGCCAGCACATTATGGAATTATTTGAAATTTATTTAACCTCTGCCTCTAATCTTACCTAAAATTTAATTATACATGGGGCCAACCACTCCTGTTCCTTCCCCACTCACCCAGCACCCATAAGGCTGATTTATTGTCACTCCAAACTTATTTATCACAAATAATTTTCTCTTCCTCAGCCTCCACAGAGACCTTCCCTAACAATAAATATTTACTGTAAATGTTTCATGAGAAATAAATTAGAAAAGACCAAATCATGTTTCAGGTACTACAAACTACTTCTTAGGAGTTTTTATCTGAAGGTAATGGGTGGATATGAAGGGAATGTGTAGCTTCCCATTGCTGTGAAATGAGACAAATTGCTCCAAAATGACCCTTTGAAATTCACTATGTTTAGTTTAAATTGAAAATCCTTAAATGCACTGGAGTTGCTAATTGTTGATGGCAAGGCTGCTAAATATGTAAATTTCTAATTAAAATATAAATTAATCCTCACAAATGAATACCTGCCATCTGCAGAATGATGAGCAGAAGTTTTATGCCATTAATTAATGTTATCACCTATTAGCTTTATTTACATAAGTACATAATTCATGCTGCTTTGCTTTTTCTGATATGCAGCAGTAGATTTTTTTTTTTTTTGTATCACTCTAAAATAATTACTGTTCTTTTGAACTTTCACAATGTATTTTAGGCTTTCTGTGTTGCCTTTTAACATGTAAACTAATTGGAGGTATTTTTCCTTTATTAACTCTATCCTTGATGCCGTGGGGTAGAAGGAGGAAGTGTTGGGAATTGCTTTGAGACATCCCCAAATAAAACAACAGTCACTGCTCATTATATTCTGAGTCTTAATGGATTAGGTAATTATTTGCCATTCCCAGCTTTGATATATTTTATAGGACAGTTGAATAGAATATAACTGTTACATTAAGAGATTATAAAGTTCTTTCTGGATTAATAAAGCATAATAACAGCACTGGCATTCAGCTTGTAGGTATAAATATGTATAATGACATTGCCTGTACTTCAGGCTGCTTTTCTAAGGGAAAATATGACTTTTTGTCCCATTGTGTATGTAATGTTAGCATATAATAAATAGCATGCAATGAATTATCATCAGCAATGGCAACAGAAAGGAAAGAAAAATGTTATTTATGAGTGGGGCTGCAACAATTTTGACTGAAATTCAACAAGGGATTCTGTTCAGTAAGAAATTCCCTGCCATCAAATATCATTATTTGGGCAATTTCCCAGTTTGTTTGTTAAGTGCCTTTCCTAAACTGCCCCTTGAATGCAGCTGATGAATTAATTTTCCCTCCTCAGGTATGGCTGCCTGGAGAAAGGCATCAACCACCACAAATCCATTGCAAAGCTGCTCTGCTGACTTGCCTGTGTCTCGTTTTCCTCCTTGGGGCCAGCTCCGTGCCTGCACTGGATCCTCTCTCTGTGGGGAACCATTCCCTAACAACAGATGGGATAAACAATCATTTTCCTAAGCAAATCAAGAGACAGAATCCACTTCAGCCTTTCCCACTGGGAGCAATTCCCACTTTCCAAATGCCACATGCAAAGTCAGTCCTGCCAAGTGTTTTTGCAGGCTGCTGCTCCAGCCTGGGATTTGTTCCCTCCCCACCATGACTTGTGGAGCCTGGCTTGTCCCAGCCTCCTGTTTACTGACACCATTAACTTTTATGGAATTAGAGTGGTAAATGTTTATGGCCAGTCTTTGCTGTATTAATCTTTAATGAGGTTTTTACTAAACACAACTGCATGCTCTCTGACCAGAAACTTGCAGGAACCCAGGAGGCATTAAAATGAAAATTCACACCACTCCTGACTGGAATTATCTTTCTGAGAACTACAACCACTGGTCAAAATAGCAATCACCCAATCTGATAACAACCCCTCTCCCAGAGGGAATCTGCCCAGGATGGGGCAAATCCATAATGAACTATTTTGTGCTGAGAATTGTTCTCCTTCTTTCCAATTGTGATCATCTATTTAATGGGTAAAGAAATGAAAATGGGACTGTTTGAGTTTATTATCAAGTATCTCACAGGGTTTTATATCACAGTGCCTGCTGAGATCTGCAATTAAAGTAAAAAAAGAGTTCATTTCACAACAGGAGTTCAGGGTTTCTTGATACAGTTTGGTTTGGTGTTTAAGATTGTTTATTGCTTTCACTGTGCATGAGCTTCATCGGAGAGCTGCTGTTATTTTGAAGTCTGCTCTATTATTTAAACCAATATTTGGGATATGGAGGATGGTCCTAGAAGAGTTTTTGAGGAACTGGGAAGGCCAGGGTCACTTTTCAGAGAAGTTTCAGGCCAGATTGTAAGAAGCAACACTGGTAAAAGAGCAAACTCATTGTATCTTCCTCCAGCCTTGTTGCACCGTTCAGGCTGCTTGGGGGGGTTACAAACCACTGGAATATTGTCACAATGGTTCCAGTTAACTTTCCTGTCAGGCACCATGCTCTGGGATCCCATGCACATTGGCTGGAAATTAAATTTCATAGAGAGTTAGACTGAATTGTAGACTGACAGCTGAATCCAATTCACATTCCAGCCTCTCTTGCTCTAGGGTTCAGGGCTCACACCCTGCTGTAGCTCTCCTCACCCATCCCAAATAGTCCCTCTAGTTCCACTGTTTCTGTGGATTTGCATAAAGGTTGCCTCCCATGGCCTGCCTTTTCTCTTTCAGACATTTCTTAGACAATCAGCTGCTAAAAATCACCATCGTTCAGTGGACTGCAGTGGAACCACACCAATTAAAAATGTTTGAAGAACTGGCAAATTAAACTCCTTTAAATCTGTTTTAATGTGCTGTTCCATTCCTTAAATTTTAACTTTATGGTTACTTTCTCGTATAAAAGACCAACAGTCTTTTAGACAAGCAGTGCAGCAAATACAGATCTGTGGATTTTTAAATGCAATCAAAAATACTGGCAAGGCACTCTAATTAATGACAAGAAACTCCTTTCTTTGCTCTATGTGATTTGTGAGACAAATACCAGACTTCATGGGCCGTTGATCTGCCCAGAATGGCAAGTTTAGGTTTGATATTGGAACAAAAATCTTTACTGTAGGATTGTTGAGACATTGGAGCAGGCTGTCCAGAGAAGATCTGGATGTCCCAAGTGTCCAAGGCCAGGCTGGACAGGGCTTGGAGCAGCCTGGTTTTGTGGAAGGTGCCCCATGGTAGGGGCTGGAGTTAGATGATCCTTTCCAACCCAAACCATTCCATGATCCTATGGTTTTGCTAACAAAGGGGAGTTCCCCTAACAATTTCTAAATTTGTAAATCTCATCCTTTACTAATCTTCAGAAATCTCTTGAGTTGAAGGAAGCAGCTGTTTGAAAGTGCTCAGAGACAGTATATGGGAAAAAAAAAACAACCTTAAAACATAATTTACTACAAATTTCTTAAGTCTCAAGTTATCCAGAAGTAATCCATACTTGATCAGAATCTTCCCTTTTGTTTTTTAAAAATCCACAAAGCCACAAAGAAATTTTATACTAAAATATTCCACATTAGCTTTACTGCTTATGTAGAGTCTTTCATCTGGACTTCTCAGGATAAAGAAAAATTCTACTACATTTATTAAGGATGCACTTTCATTGCTTGGATCATACTGAAGAAGCTGGAAATGGACTATGTTACATTTACATAAAGCCAGCATTTTTAACTAACAGTGCTCAGAGCACTGGGCTGTGTGTGCAGACAGGCAAAGGGTTCCTGCTGAAGCCCAAGCAGGGCTGTGCCCCTTCTGGTGTTTGATGACCCTGAGCTGTTCCATGCTTTGTTAGGAAGATCAACCTCCTCCATGTCTTTACATTGCATTCTTCAAAATTTCTGCCTACAGCAGAAATATTTTTAGTCTAATTTTTCTTTTATTAAAAGGCAGCATTGTCAATATGTTATTAATGATAAATAGCCATGAAAAAAAAAAATAAAGGATTTAAATTTTTAAATACAGCTTTACTTTTTAAAGGCAGGTTTTTATGTTTTTACTGTGCACATGTCTAACCCTGAGCTGCTTGCTAACGCTGCCTGTGGGGGGAAATGGGCTTCTAGTTCATCAAATGTGTTTCAGTAAATAACCTTAGGGAGTCTGACTCCTACAGAGCAAAATCAGATGAAATTGCCCTGCATTTTCCAGGCATGTGGACTCTCTCCTCTCCTTGCTGCATTAATGGGGTCCCCTCAGCCCCCTCCCACACCTGTCAGCAATGCAGCACGTTTCCACACGGATATGAATCCAGGGAGAAGTGTCAGGATGTAGGAGAGCTGGTAGGGGAAGGATGCAGCAGAATTTGCTCGTTCAATCACAACTGTTGGAAATGACATTTCAAAGGCAGCAACAGGCAGCACTTAACATTTACGAGGAATTGCCTCCTTGCACTCCTGGGGCATTAAGTGCTCATTGCTGTCTGCGTGGGAGGGGTGGTGTGTGCAAAGTGCAATTTGCAGCACATATTAACTGTTTCTAAAGGTTTTTTGAATGCCAAGAGATTCCTTTTGCTTTGTTCCTGGAGAGGATTTTTTCACTTGCAGAGAGAAAAAAATTGCAAAATATATATAGAGTGAAATGTGGAGCTGGAGAATCCTTTATCCAGAATTATGACACTGTTTTAATGTGGTTTACCAGAAACCACATGAACTCTATTGGATTCTGAAGTTTTTGTTCACAAATTTTGCACTGAAAACTGCCCTGTTTGGCAGTTGTCTACATATAAGATTTAATCCCTTCACTTTCTTTCTTACTGAAGTCCTACACAGAACTTTGCTGTTCCATGTGAATAAAGAGAGCAGAATAGCATCTTGTAGATTTAGTTTCTGATAGAGATTCTGGAGTTGTTCTCTTCATGTTCCAGACCTGGGGAGGTGCTCAGCCTGCTTAGCATGAAACTGCCTCACGATATGAATGTTGTGTTGCTGCTATAAATTTCTCATCTCAGAATTCTGTGTCCAATTACAACCTCTGCACTTCCCTTGGTTATTGTAAAAGCTGGAATGCTCATAAACCCTGAGGAGCATTGGAAGAACATGAGGGTGAGGCAGAAAATCCCCCCTGTTGTCTCCTATCTATGTGCTCCTGGACAAATTCCCTGAGGAATCAGACACAGAAAATTGTCCTTCTGGTGTTTTGTGAATTATAAAACAAACAAGATGGAGAGTTTTAAAGCTGCAGATGCTGCAGATAAGCACCAAGAAATGCTTTGTGATTTGCTTTATTTACATTTACATCAGCCCAGCCCAGGGTGAGCAATTATAAGTAAATGTTGTCAAGGAGAGAAGCTTCAGAACAAAGTTCACTAAAGAAGCCCTGCTGCTGACTCTGAGGGTCAGGAGGAATTTGTTTTTGTATTGAAACTTTCACTGAAAGGGATTTAAATAAAGATAAATCCTTTCTTGCCTCAGATTTTTGGGAACAGCTTGAATTTACAAAATCATTTTGGCTCAAAAGTGCTACGGAAAGCAAATCAGACCTATTTATAAAAATGAATTATTTATTGAATAGATAAGAGGTAACAGATGAAAGACCTTAATCAGAGTTACTTAGTTCACAGTCAAAAACTAAAGGAATTACTAATAGATTACAGCATAACATAAAACAGTGCTCTATATCAAGTTATCTATAACAAATCTAGCAAAAGAAATGGTATTGATAAGGAGTTGAATGAAACTTACAACAAAATTATGATATTGTACAGATTCCTTAACTCAGCCCCTGGGAGGAACCATGAAGCATCATCCTCGCTCACAGGAGAAACTCCAAACTTTTCCAGGGAAATTTGCTGAAGATTTCCACTTTGTGAAAGTTTGGTGTGGCTTTTATAGTTGTAAATCAAGTGTCTGTCAGAAATCCAGTTTATCTTGTTAAATCTCACTTCAGCACTAAGATGTTTATTTTCAGCTGGGAGATGCCAGACCAGTGTTAACCCCATGACACCAAAATAACTCCCTACAGGACAGCTTGTCCTGCTTGAGTTATCTGACTGGATACCAAACAACAGATAAGCCCTGCTGCAAATGTCAAAGCTGTTCTGAAAAATTAAAGTCAAGAGATATTTTTTAAGTTCTTTCTCCAAAAGGACAGCACATTCTGGCCCATTCTTAGACAAGCAACAAAAATCATGTGCATAGTCACAGAATCAGGGAATGGTTTGGACTGGAAGGGACCCCAAAGATCATCTTTTTCTCTTCATGGGTAGGTGATGCCCTGCACCGTTGCCCAGAGATGTTGTGGATGTGCCATCCCTGGAAGCCTTCAAGACCAGGTTGGATGGGGCTTGGAGCAACCTGGGGTAGGTGGGAAGGGACCATGGAAAGGTGTCCCTGCCCATGGCAGCAGGGATGGAGCTGGATGGTCACTAACATCCCTTCCAACCCCGATCATTCTGTTATTCTGTGGTTTTATGATCAATAGATAGGAAAAGGTGTTTGTCAGTCAGGGGACCTCCCTGTCATGTGAGAGCAAACCCTCTGTCCAAAGCCAGATGAGATATTCTTGAGCCCTTCACCCTACCACAGCTGGCTTGAAGGCACTTATGAGTGTGCCTGAAAGTTGAAGTCTTCCATGGATTTCTTCCACCCTCTTTCATGACCATTTTGGTAACTTGTGTGCCAGAACATGGACAGAAAAATGATGGCATTTTGCTTCTGTCTGAATAAATATTTTTATTGTAAGCCAGGAAACACTCAGCTGTGTGATCTGAGCTTCAAATTAAAATCCTTAAGCTACAGAAGAGGACAGTTATTTCTTGCTTACCCTGTTTGGTTTATCTTTGGAGAGGTTTAACATTTTTCCTCTACCAAAACAAATCACTTTCTGCGATGGGATTCTTTTCTTTTTTTTCTCTATACACTGTGGGCATGTTGAAAACAGAATGGAAGGGCAATCAATGCCAGCTAAAAGATGGATACATCCTCTATTGAGTAAACAAAGTTACTGTGTATTGGCAAAAAGTTCCCTGCATTGGATTCTTCATTGGACTCGAGTTGCCAGCTCCAATAAATCAGTATGCTGGACTTCTACTTAGTCAATGTTTCTAGACAGCAGCGAGAGAGCATCGTATGTTAAAGTGTAATGGATTGTATCAGTGAGTAAGTCTACTCCCAGTCCCCATTAGAATCTATCAATATAACAGAGTGGCTGTCACCCTGATGTACAGACAGACACCTCGTCTGACTGATGGCTGCATCCCTCCCTCCCTTTCTCCCTGGAAATACCCTGAGCAGGCTGAAAAGGAAAGTATCTCTGATTTTTATTTTTTTTTTTTTTTGCCACTGGGCCTGTGTTTTAGGAATATACATACAGAGAAGATTTTGTAGGGGAGAAAACAGGGGGCTTGGATCATGAAACAGTTTGAACCACTTAAACAAAAGGATTTAGCCACCTAAATCTCTGGGGCTGGAAATCCTCTTCCCACACCAATAGATCAGTGTCTCTTTTTAGAAATTGCTATTCCTTATTTTAATTTGCATCAGAGGGATGCCTGAGTAGTCCAGCTAGAGATGACAGCCCACTCTGGGGGATTTTGTGGAATTTATACCTTAATACATCTAGAAAAAAAGAAGTGAATTACATTTGGTAAGGCCCAATGAATGGACAGGGATAAATGTGTTAAGTAGTCATGTTTCTTGTAGAATACTGTATTAAGCAGGATGCACATGAAGAGCCCTCCAAGTCCAGAAGACTTTGTAGAAAGTAGGGAAAGATCTGGAGTGGGAAGAGCAGCACAGAGATCACCAGGCAACTTCAATGGTCACCATAAGCCAGAGTCAAATACAGACCTGCTCATTGATGGATGGGGCCTTTACCTGGCCAAGCTGCCTTTCCATCAGCCTTGGAGAACTGGGTGGAGAATAACCATCATGTCTGTGTTTCCTCCCCAAAATGTTTTGAACAACTAGTGTTTTCAACCACCTAGGTGAAGATGGTGAATATAAATTGGATGTCCTAATGAGATTATAGAAACTCACGTGGATAATTTTTGGCACTTGTGTCCTAGAAGCTGGGCATTGGATGGGGAGGAGTATTTATTTTTGGTTTCACAGTTAAATTTGATGACTACTTAGTATAAGTGGCAAAACCCCCAGTTTGTTCTAGTGCATATTTCCTTGAGACTTACCACAGTAAAACTCTGCAGTTTTTTTCCTGCAGGATCAGTTTATTTCATGCTTAAGCAAATTGTGCAGTTTTGTCCTCAGGCTCCGTGCAGGGAGCAGATGGAGTTTTTGTGTTTTGCCACAAAAAATGCTTGGCCTTATCATAAGGAGGCACTTGGCAAGAAATACGGTGAAGGTTGGATTTGAGGATCTCAGAGTTCCTTTCCAACCTTAATGATTCTGTGATTCTAGAAACTGCTGCTGCAGATGTCCCAGCTGAGTGTCACCACAGGAGATGCTCAAACACCATTTGTGATGGCCATTTTCTCAAGACTTTGTTGGCAAAACCAGCAGGTGCCATAAGGTGCCACGCTGGCTGCAGGCTGAGCTTTTTCTGAGATTAACTTCTTCCTCACGAGTAAAATTGTCTCCTTTCTCAAGTACCCACTGCCACCTTCTTTAAACAGAAAGTGGTGGCTGTGTAAGGAAGAACATGAAAGAGAGGATGACTTGGAGATTGCACAGCGCTCCTGAGTAGGAAGCAGAACAGACTGAAGTGCTAATTTTCCTTCTGCTTAAGAATTCTGAGGTACAAAACTGTCTGGGGGACTCCCTTCATAACTTCTGGGCTCATGGCCCTGTTTGGCAAAGCTCATGTTCCCACTTGGTCAGGAAATATCAGGAAAGAAATAAAACTCTCAAAACCTGCACTGTGTTTTTGAAGGGAAAGCATTTTTGAAGACAAAATTTTAGAGTTTGTAGAGTGTGCCAAATGCACTCTTGAGGAGTGCCAAATGACTTAATATCTCCTAAAAGATTTCCCCAAAGCTGATTCTGTTAACTAAGAAAGCTTTATGCCCAGCCCTATGCTCAGTGATTCATTTTGCCCCAGAGGGTCACAGCTGCTGTGAATTCTGTGCAGAATCTGATTTCTGATACATCTTCAGGATATGCATCATCAAATCATTGGAAAATCAGAATGCAGACCTTGCACTGGCACCAGGAGCCAGTGAAAAGCCAACTGCAAGATACAGGCACAGGCTGAACCATGGAATATTGCACTGTTCAACAGGTACCAGATGGAGTCTTGGCATCAGGTTCACATTCAGTTTAGGTAATGTAAACCTGGGTGTTCCAGCCTGAGGCTTAGAAACCATGGGGTCCACTGTTGCCACTATGGTTAGGTGGGAAACAATACATCTGGAAGTTAAAAAAAAAATCGAAAGAAATCTGATACTGGGGAGCTGTCCTAGCCTTTAGCGGCTGAACAAGACCTTTGAACTTCCATGTAGCCTGATGAGGGAGGGCTGAATTCCTCAGAAGGCAGCAAAGATGTAATTTTGTCAATTCTTAAAAGCTTTTGTACTTTGTTAAGTGTCACCTTCATTCTGCCTGAAAACACAATTCAGAGAACCCAGCCCATGAACACAATTCCTCACTGAACTTCAGATCCTGAGCTGACATGGACCTGTGAGGATCATTGGAGTCCAGCTCCCGATATCTCATTGCAGTGGGCATCAGTGAACTGCATCAGCTGATGTCTCAGGCACTTGAGCTCCCTGGTGATAATGTGATAAACCAACCCCAGTCTCTTGCTCCCACTTCACAGATTTTTCCCAGCTGGTCTCAGTGAAAGCTTCCTGACACCTATCCTGTTAACTTTGGTGGTTACGTTGCCAAGTTGGTGTTGTGAAAAGCTTTGTTTTGTAGGAGAAATGAGATTTGACATGTGCAGCTCTGACTCTCAGGGGAAATGTCCTTTCCACAAGATTTCAGTGGGTTGGCAGAGTAGAACTACTCTGCCATGCAGAAAGGTGCTTCTGCCAACGTCAAAAGATGTTCCTTGTTTCTGTCATCTGACACAGAATAGACAGTTTGTTTTGTTCCATGTATTTAATTAATCTCGCCTTTTATTTCTGCTCAGAAAGGCACTTTGATTTTTTTAAAAAATCTGTATCCCGAAAAATTCTGTGGCTATTTCATGCCAACAGATTTCAGATGCGTCTGCTCCTGGACATTCACCACCTCTGCGTGACAGAGCAACAGAGCCAAATGGAGTTTTAAAATTTTCTGACTGGACATATAAAACTGGATTAAAGAGTTTTGGAGAATGAATCATTTGAATACTTAATTTTGAAATAGGCTGATAGTATGAGTAAACACTTTTTTGAGTCCTCCTCATAAAGACATGGATAGATTTTGCAAAAGGTGGAGTGAAGGAAGACTAAGAACACTCTTATTCTCCTCAGGAGATCTACTCCTGAGGCTGAGCAGAAGAATAAGGCAACAGAAGAGAGAACATAGAATTACAAAATCATAGACTGATTTGTAGACTGATCCCTCTTCAGGCTGGGAGGGACCTTAAAGATCATCTAATTGCAAACCCCTGCTGTGGGCAGGGATATCTTTCACTAGGTCAGGTTGTTTCAAGCCTTATCCAGCCTGGCCTTGAACACTTCCAGGGATGGGGGATCCACAACCTCTGCCAGGTCCTCACCACCAGATTTTGGGGTTAGCTGACAAGTATAAGGGAAGAAAGAGAATCTAAATGGCAGAGGAAAGCATGTGAAGGCATAAGGTCTTGAGTGATTTCCTTCTGCTCTTCACAGTCATTTGTCTAAACATTGTCTTCTAATATTTCCTAGGATTCCCTCACACTGCTGTTGGAACAAGACTCTGTTGCATCTTCTTTATCACATCAGACTGGCACAACAACTGGAGGTATCTCAGATGCCTTAGGATGTCTGAATTATCACAAAAAAGCCTCTTTTTAGGCAACTGGCTGGTGTCCCAGGGCCATGATTCAGTCTAGGATAAATGTGGCTATCAGTTCCCACCACAGCTGATGAAGATGCAGTCATTGCAGACAGAGAATTTTTTGGGATGATTTGTCTCAGCATGAAGCACCTGTGGCCTCTGGAACAGGAAACATCAAAGCCCAACAGGCCAGGGAATACAGGAGAAACCAGGTAAAAGCTTTATGCAATCCAGGTTTCCTATGCTACCTTTTCTTTTTGGATTTTATCCTGGGAAGAGCTCAAAGGGTGGAATTCAGGTACTTTAGTTATCTTCTGTGAAGATTTTGAAGTGTGATCTAATTGACCAGACTCATTTTATACCAGCTGGCAAGAAATAAGTGCTCTAGGGCCAGATGTATCTGATGGATTTTAAATATCTGAATAGACCAGATGAATCAGGTCCCAAAAGTGAGTGTGCTACTAATTAACACATCCTTTTGGCCAGCTGTAAAATTCCACAAAATTGTAACTGTGAAACATTTACATCTCTGTCAAATGTGGCTTAAGCAGCCTCAGGCTTTGTTTCTACAGGACTGATGGGGAAAAACAAGGGAGGAGGACAGCACAGACTGAAAGATGGAATGCCCACTAAACATAATTACCTACAAAACTCTATGAAAAATGCTGCAAGTGAAGCAGCCATAAATACATTAGGGAGACAAAGCCAATACACATTAAAGATTCATGTAGTGCTATTCATTTGTGCTCTCTCTTTTGGCTCTGGATAGGCAGATATATGCATTTAAGGCCAGGTAAAGTCTTTTTAATGCAGGACAAAGATTCATAAATCCCAGGAACACCTCCATAGTTCACAAGGGCATTTTCTTTTACCACACCATTTGTTTTCCACCAAGTTAGAAAAGCAGATGTACTGTACTCTAAACCTACCTTCTGACTTATGTAATTTAATGTGACATTTAAAGGGGAAGACACTATTTATTTTATAATAAATGCTACTTCTATGTGAGCTGTTTTGGCAAGTGACCCCTCCCACCAACCCCCTTTCCCCCAAATATCACAGGTTCACAGACAAAAATTGGCAAGACTTGAAAAAGTAAAGGCCACTTGGTCTGTCCTCTGGGAAACAGATACAAAAGAGGACAAGAGGACATAAAATAAGCAGGCAAAAAGTGAAAGGCTCCACCCTACAGATTGCAAAAAATGGAACAAAACACACACACCAAAAAATGATTTAAGAAACCAAGAACTTCAAAGCGACTGTATCAGTCTGCTAAGGACTGTTGGGGTATTGATCTTAAAAACAGGACAGCAAGAAGGAAAGAAAACACCAAGCCACCACCTGAGTTACCTGAAGTGATGAATAAATAACAGAATACTACAATTTCTTCACCATACTGAGATTATGTGAAGCAGAATAGACTTTAGAGCACTAAATTGCCTTTTGAAAGTCCACATAAGACAAGGTGGAGAAGAAGGAACATTCTACTCTAAGGCCCAAAGGAGAGATGGCCTAATAAACTAAAAATGACCTTTTTCATGCTTCAGGAAGGAGCTCACCTGCTATCAGAACCCTTTCTTCTATATCCTTTATTTCCCAGGTGCTTTTCTTATTTTACTATCAAGCTGCTCCCTTTCTACAGTATTTATTTATTAGAGTGCACTGATAGAAATTAGTTAATTAGCTAATGCTATGAAGAACCTGGAGACACATTTGTTACAGTAAATATGACAAAGCTATAGGTGTTTCCCAGGTAACCAAAGCTTCATGTTCAAAGAGGAATTTTATTCTGGACATGTGGAGAAGGAGAAATCAATCACTTAATTGAGATGTCTGCAGGAGATGTGTATTTGCCCTACGGTCCTTGGAAAATCAGCAGAGGGAAGGAGGTTCCTCCAGAAGGTGATTTAGGTATTTACCTGTTTTACATGGTAACAAATTCTGAGTGTAGACAAGCACTTTCAGATGAACAGGGATATTCTCTCAGACCTGCTCTGGAAGGAGTAGGTCTGTCCAGCCATAAATGGCAGAATGAAGATGCTGATTAAATATAATGCAAGTCTGTGCATGTTTTCTGCTTCAAAGTGAACAGACCTTTCTAAATTATTATGTACTTTCCAACACTGAATAGCAGATGATATAATAGAAGAGTTCTCAAATCAGCAATTAAGCACTGTGATCCCTTTGATGAATGTTAGTAAACAACAGAACTATCTCATTTTGCTGCAGCTTTCTCTCAGTGTCTAAATGACATTTCATTTTTCTCTCTCTTTAGGGAACATGCTGCTTCTGACAACCAGCTCTGTGCTCTGTATTCAAACAATTCCTCTGGTTATGCAAACCTGTCGGCATGAAAATACAGCAGTGCAAGGGATGCAACGCCATCACCTCAAAAACTGACAGCCTGGGGACAGAAAAAGAGAGCAGGTGCTGAACCTTAGCACCCTGCACTCATTGTCCATATCTATTGAATCAGAAAAGGATTATTGGGCCAAACCTAAAAGCCTAGAGCATGTGGTTTCTCCAGAAGCAATGAGTCAGAGTACTGTGAATTAGAGGAAAAACATGCCAGGTGCTTGCAACCTAAGAGACCTTTGAGAATTTCAGGAATTCAGATGTTTTCAGTTTAGGAAATAGTGTTGCTTGGTGCTGGTGAGATGCCTTTGAATATTCCCACACTATGGTAGTTATGTAATTTTTCTGCTTTCTCATTTTCTGCTGCTCCTAGAATACTTGGAGAAAGGTTCAGCAGAACAAAGAGAACCTCAAGTATTTAATCCTTGAACTCATAAGCTGCTGGTGCCTCTAATTTCTTTCCAGTTCTTTTGTCTTTGGCCTCTGCAGAAACAAATGAGCTGTGATTAATGCTGATGAAAGCATTAAGGAGATGATTTCCTCTCCTCCCACCAAAATTATTGACTGGAACACAGTCTGAGGAAATCCAATTAAAACTATATAATATGTCTGTATTTCCTTCACCATCTATTTAAAGAATGGATAAGGGGCATCTGCTATTCCCTTTCTCTCCATTATTTAGGTTGTAAAGTAGGTAGTCAAAGCTGTTAATGAGTATCAGTTCTGTTACACTTCACACATTTATCTCATTTTTAACAGGTGTGGGCAAAGAACTTTTCCTGTTTAGCAACAAATAACAAGATTTGGTTGTACTGTGTGTGCTCTGGGTGACTTCACCAATGATGTGTTACCTATTAAATTAAGACATGAGGACTGGCATTGAAAAGAAGTGGGTAGAACTTGTAAATTAAAATATTATTCCTCAATCATCTGGTCATGACCCTTTCTTTTCTGAAAAATCAACATCCTGCCCTGTTCTGTGGGTGGGATGTATTTTAACAGGTCCATAAATAATAAAATAATTTCTTCTGGAGTTTAGACAATCATTTCCAATTGTCCATGGCAATAATAATTGAATCTGTAAGGAGCTCTAAATATGGAACTTCCTTACAACAGGATATGTCTTTAGTAATATCTTTTCATTTGTGAAAGATGAAAAAAATTCTGCATATAAAGACATATCTGTAATTGATGTTGATAGGGCAATCTCCGAATTTCTCAGTATTAAGGAAATGCTCATTCCTGTGTCTTTCTGGCCACAGAAATTTTTCTATTGACTTCTGAGGAGTAAGACCATGTCCATGGATACTTTACATCCATGGATCTGCCTAAACACAGCAAGCACATTTTTTTTTCTGACCAGATTTATTCTCATCAAAATACATTCTTTAAAATGTGCTGGATTGACTACATTTGCTATTTCAACTGGCTACGCCAGGTTCTTTGTAAGAATAGAAAAGCAGTAATTCCACAGACCTGGCACTGTCTCAGGCCAAAGTTACTGTGGTTTAGCTAAACCACTTGGGTTCTGATTTTGACTGTCCAGTCTCCTACTTGAGTCTTTCAAGTCTTCAATTTAGAAATCACTCCTCCATCAGAAGTTCTGAGAATTTCCAAGAATCAATCCTACTGGAGCTATTAAAGTATAGGAAGGGGTGTCCCGTTTTTCACCTGACTTTTCTACGGTGAATGAAAGGTTACAAAGTCATTAATCCCTCACCAGGTGACAAAGTGCCTTCTCCTGTTGAATCAAGAATCCAAAACTTGCTACAGTGTTCAAGTAAGTTAACAAATTGGCATTTCTGACAAATACTGTCTAATTAGAAGAGCAGTTGGTTAGGTAATTTCCCCACAGGTTCTGCTCCATTGAAAGGGCTTTCTTATATTTTCTAAGTTCTAGTAGAAAACAAAATGAAAAAAATCTTAAGACTAAACAGAATTCCAAGTATATATTAGAATGGTTAGCTTAGTATTCTGATATCTAAAAGAAAGGGTAGGAAACATACCTGGAGCTATATAATCATGTATTAACAGTCTATAAAGCTACAAACATCTGAAAAATGTATAAGAAGCTAAAATCTTTAGCATGGTTGTCTCTGTATAGGTATTAGTAAGGAGCACATTGGCAACTCTTTATTTCTTTTTATCTCATTCTGAAGTTCTGATAGAGGAGTTTGGGTGTATTGCACTCATTTTCTTTAAAACCTTGCCATCTGCAGATGTCTTGCTCACTTTGGGATCTCTCTATTCCAAGCTTGTCCCATCAGAGGTGGCAGAACAAAGTGCACATCCATGCTTTGACAGCCCCAGTATTATTTCCAACTGCTGCACTGAGAACTGGACAGAGTTCAACAAAAATCTGCATTTTGACTTAAATTAGGCATGTTGGGTAGATGGACCGAAGTGATCCAAAAAAATGTCTATACAATTATACTCTGATGTCAGGAGTAAGCAGAATAATCTCATTAGTCCTCCCCACTCAGACACTCATATCCTAATTAAGAATAGCATTACTTGTTCTGCCTTACTTTGCTTTCTAAATGATCTAAATAAAACTGGAAAAAAGCCAATCTTGCAGTCACAGCAGAAAACTGGTATCAGTGGAATAAGAAATGTTGTCCTGTGCATTCAGGTTTTCAGCCTTTCAAGCTACACTGTGGCTGTGGCAGATACCCAAGTGCCAAGACCATAAAAGTAATGACAGTATACACAGTGCTCCGTTTGGGACACATTTTTTATTTATTTCATTTCTCACAGCCTGTATCACCTTGCCTCCTAAGGGATCATCTGCAGTGCCTTTTCCAATGAATATTAATCACCTGGGAATGCAGAAGAAACCACCTCTGCTGTGACAATAGCTTGACTTCTCTCTGGGGGAAAGGGGTTGAATCTCAGTTCCTCTCTAATGACATTATTTGTTATCTTCAGGACAGTCAGTTGCATCCTAATGGAGTTCAAACATAATACAAGATTAAAAAAGAAATAAACAGTTGCCAATGTGCTCCTTATAATTACCTGTGCAGTGACATAATACCCTCATTACTCAAAGGTATCGAAGCTCTGCAGTGAACAAAGGTCTGGGACAAATCTGCCTTTTGGATTCTGGGGAGAGTTTAAGCTCTTTTGTGGAATTCCAGTGTTTCTACTATAATTTCCTTCCTGCTTGCTATAGAAAAATGGACACTAAATACATGCAAATTCTCTGAAATCCAAGGATATATCTTGGAAAAGTACATCCAAGTCTTGCCAGGAAAGTGGGTGAATTTTGTGCCTTTTGAATATTCAGAGCATCTTAGAACTGAAAGGAATTCCAAAATAACCAACATTGGTCATTTCTTCAAGGTTTCCCAACAGACTCTTAATGGTCACTGAGCTCAGAACATGGTTGAGAGATCAGGATAGCACAGGCCCTGTGTTTGGTGAAAAAAATTTAGAGTTTTGTGCATGAAGAAAAATAGTAAGAAAAATATAAATAACAATTCCAATATACCAATAATGAACAGATTATAAACCAAGTTTTTTCAGTAGCAGTAAAAGGGATGGGCTGCTTTAATTACATACCTGAAAACACATACTGAGCATGAATTATAGGAAGGTTTGAACTTTTAGAGGATGAAAATCAGTGAGGCTCTGTTGGTGGCACCAACATGCCTAATTTCTACCTAGGGAGAATCTGGTCCCTTCAGCTTTTTGAGGACAGCTTGCAGTCTGATTTGTTGTTTTGGAAGTTCTCTTTCAATCATTTATAAATTCTAAATTCTCGCACAAGTGTTTTGAACAAAATGATAGATGTTGGAGTGATCTATAATTGTGAAGATAAGGGAGGGGATAAAGATGGGACCTAAAGTAAAAGAGAGTGAGATGAAGTTGAAAGATTTCCATGTGAAGCGCAGCTACAGCTGTTGTGCTGCACTGGGATCTTATGTTCTTATTCTGCTTTGTGGGCAAAATATCCTGCCAGGTTACCTTTCCCACCACACTTCCCAAAGCAGAGCTGATCTCCCACCATCTGTTTAACAGCACAGGCTTCTGTTCCCAACTGGAAAGAAAGTGTTAAAGTGGAAAGAGTGGTGTTTTTATATTCATTCATCACTTCCAGACTCATCTCTGGACTTATTTATTCTGTAATTATCTCTCAGTGACATGAGTGATGAAGTGAAAATGCACTAGGTCTTCCTGATATTGGATTCTGTTGGCTCAGGTCATCCTCCAAAAAAAATCATTGTTTGAAAAGGGGTGGGGACAGAATACATTTTGTCAGGCACTTGTGGATCCCTCAAGCTTAAACAACAAGAAAACAAAAAGCAGTATAAAGACCATAACCTTAAAGGTAAAATGGAAATATTGAAGACCAGAGAGTGAGCTCAACCTTTAGTTTCATGTTTTAAAGGCTTCTCAGTGTATTTCAAGTTAATAAAACAAATAGCACAAATGTTTCAATGTGCAAAGATGAACAAAATCCAAGATTCTGCTATTCATACCCATTTTTTTGCTTAGTTATTGTAGTTTTTGAGATTTTGAATACTGTTCTCTGTGCTTTACCCAGGATCTTCTGAGACTCTAAGGTCTGAGGGAAGAACATTAGAAAGACTCAAGGCTTTTTAACAGTGAATATTTTTCTTCTTTTTAATATATTTTTAATTGGAAACAATTCAGCAAAATGTGGAGGTTTGGGGTGGTAGTGTCCCTGCCCATGGTAGGGGTTGGAATGAGATAATCTTGAAGGTCTTTTCCAAAAAAACCATTCTAGAACTGATCCTATGATAAAGCCTCTATTTAAAGTCAAGTTCTAAATACAACCAATATGATTTTTTTTTCTGCAGTGCATTTATGTCCTGAGGACAAAACACCCCAAACATACACAAACGTTTTATGGACATCAAAACTGCTCCAGCCAAGAGTGAATACCTTTGATGATTACAATATGAGAATTCACAAAGTTCTTTAATCTCTATCTCCCTTGTGGAGAAGGGTGACTGTGAGATGGAAAGTCATTAGAACATGACTGTGTCCATGCAAAATGATGGATGAGCGATTCACTCCACCCATCCATGACACAGGCTCAGTCTTAGTCTGGGCTTTTGGTGCCCCAATTAAGCTGGAAAATATCTTCACTTCTCTGCCATGCAGCCACACACTCTCAAAACAGATTATTAAGGTAAATTCCTCTCCAAGGATGAAGTTTTTACATTCTTTTTACTCAACATTTAAAGATATGGCTGGAAGGCAGTAAATAATCCATGGATCACCCTTTACCGGTAGAACTCCCTGCCATGAAGGTGATGACGCCGTGGCACAGGTTGCCCAGAGAACTGTGGGTGTCCCATCCCTGGAAGTGCTCAAGGCCAGGCTGGACAGATTTTAGTCTAGTGGAAGGTGTCCCTGCCCATGGCAGGGGTTGGAGGGACATGGTCTTTAAGGTTTCTTTTAACCCAGACCATTCTGTGACTCTGTGATTCTATTTGAGGCATCACCCGAGGGAATCAATTTCTTCTGGGGAAAAAACCCTCAGCAGGCCTTTCTGCAATTAATTATTATTAACTGAGTACCCTTAGCAGTTAAAAATGGGCATTACTTGCTAATTCACTGCAACTGAGTAGCCTTTCTCTGACAAGCAGGGTTGTCTTACTGGGGAATATAAAGGTGCAAAGCAGGGTTGAGAAGTGTAAAAAGTATTCCAAGGGGTAAGACAACCTGTAGGTAGAAAACACCTCATCTCTGATGACCCAGTAAGTCTGGGTGTTGCTGTAGGAATTGGGATGTGCTGAGCATTAGGACAGGGAAGGTATTGCAGAGGACAGGAGTTTAGGGCACACCAAAGCCTAAATAGAAAGACCAGTGAGAAGACAAAGGGGTGACTGTGATCTGCATTACAAAGCAGATCAGGCTGAATGATTGCAGTGGTCTCTGCTGGCCTTGAAATTTTTTTGTCTGTAGAAGGGTTTAATTTAAATAATTCATAACTAAGAACAAATTCTGAACAATTGTGAAAAAAAAAATCAGTACAAACCTACTGTGGGTTCTGGGATTTGGTTTTCAGTATCTGAGCTCTTGAACTTTCCTAATGAAAATACTAATAACTTTTTAATTCTAAGCTTCAAGCCTCATTGCAGAAAATCATCAATGATATATTCAATTGTAAAATTCACAGAGGGCTTCACAGTTATATAAATCATTCAATTAAAAAGAAAGTGCATTACATGACTGAATCAATGAAATGGAGGTTGAGAGTGGGTTCAGTTTTGAACTTTTATTTAAAAGTACTGCGTGCAGAGGTATTTGCTATTCATTTAAACGCTGAAATAAAATTTTAGGAAATTGCTTTTTTTTGGGCACAATCTAAATAAAAGAGTATAATGAATAATTATTACATACCTTTTCAGTAAGGATTATCCCTGTGTTTCTTAAATGTGTTTTGAACCCTCAGCAATTCAGAATGTGTTTGTTTTTTTTTTTCCTAATGTTGCTAAATCTTTAAATGTATGCATTTGCAACTGTTTCTAAGTGAAGAAATATCAGGGGAATTAGAACTTGATGATCTGGAAGATCCCTTCCAACTCAAGCTGTTCTGTGATTTTATGAATTAGTGGTTTTTGTCTCATTTGAATGACCTTTGGATGACAAAAATATCAGCATTGATTTGTCAGTGAGCAAACACATATTTTCTACCTCAGAATAGTGTGTATAATCCATAAACTCCACCAGTCCTCTACCACTCATCCTCACTGTGCTGCTTTTGGCTATTTCTGGCATTGGTAGAGGCTCACGCAGGAGCTCTCAGAAATTTGGTACCTGATGGTGCCGTCGTTTTCCTTTACCTGTTCATGAGCCTCCCCCGGGCTGTGTTGGAAGGCAGAAGCTGCAGAGTTTGTGCTGTCATACCCCAGAACACCTGCAGTGCTCAAAAGGTCAAATGCTAATTGAGAGAAGCAAAGAAATAAATATATCTATGATTATGTAGGGTATGTGAGCAAGATGGATTGCTCAGTGTGTTACAGGACCCATGGAAAGATGGAAATAAATATGGTCTTCATTGTAATGATTGTGCTTCTATAGCCACAGGCATCAAAAACGTCATTGTGTTTATGTGCTAATAAAATCTTAGCAGTAATTCTCTCTCCATGCACAGAACCTTTGCTACAGTCTGTCCTCTGAATCACCTTTGAGGGAAAAAATTAGTAATTTCATTCCTCCTTAGGGAGGGATAAAGTTTGTGCTGCTGTGAGACTCTTAATATCGGTGTAATGCATGGGTCACTGTGCCCGGGATTTTCTGGAGTGCTTGGGAGCTGCCTCTTTAGGGGTCTGTGGGAGGATAAAGGGATTAGACCAAAAGTTTCAAATCTAATGAGGACCCATTAAAGCTGCATCCCTTGATCATTAGCTTAATAATAATTAAAACCAAAGGAAAATGCTTTTCTATAATATTCACCTGAATCTGTGGAGACTCATCTCCGATTTTTCTGACAAACTCAACCTGACTGGGGCTCCTCTCTCATCTAATGGTGGAAGTGAAACATTTCAGTATTTCTTCTTATAAACAAAATAATCATGATACTGAAATAAATGAATAAACACTAAAGAAAATAAATCTCCTTGGTTCCATTCTTACTGGTGATTGGGCAGCTGGAAAAAGGATATTCAGGTACCATTTGTAGTGAACCTCTCAAATACCTTTTGGAATTCAGAGCAGGGTGGAATGGCAGGTCTTTGACACAGGAACTCTTCTGAATTCAGAGAGCAAAAGTCAGAGCACCACATTTAGCATCCATCCATCCATCCATCCATCCATCCATCCATCCATCCATCCATCCATCCATCCATCTCCAGTGATGTGGATCTGTAATATGGAAAGCTGCAAGCCTGTAAACAGCACTGGTTTGCAAATACAGCATAGAAAAATGGGTTCAGGAGTACACTTGGAGGATTCTCCATCTGAGAGCTGGGGGTGTTCATCCTGGAGAAGAAAAGGCTCCAGGGAGACCTTGGTGCCCCTTCCAGTGCCTAAAGAGGCTACAAGAAAGTTGGAGAGGGATTTTTTACAAGGGCATGTAGTAATAGGAGAAGGGGAAATGACTTCACACTGACAAAGGACAGGTTTAGAGTAGATAACAGGAAAATGTTGTTCCCTGTGAAGGTGGTGAGGCTTTGGCACAGGCTGCCCAGAGAAGCTGTGGCTGCCCCATCCCTGGAAGTGCTGAAGGCTGGATGGGACTCTGAGCAACCTGGGGTCTGTTGGAAGCTGTCTCTGCCCAAGGCAGGGGCTTGGATCTGGATGACCTGTAAGGTCCCTTCCAACTAAACCAATTTTATGTTTCATGATTCTATGATCAGCACGGAACTGGGGCTTTGGGACATTAAGTGAACTTCTGAGCACTCAAGAGCCAACTTTTACCATTGGTGATATTTGAACACCCAACCTCAGCTGAAGGCTGGATCTTGGAAGTGCTCAGCCTCCCCCAGCTGATCCCGGGTTGTCACTGTGAGACAAACCAAGAGAAGTAAATATCAAGAAACAATAGAAGCCACCAGAAAGTGGAGGGGAAGGAAGATATCATTAGAGATTAGGGGTGGAAACACTCAGGTTTTACCTTAAACATGGGATTTGATCTGATGTACATTATCCAAGTAGTCATGGACCTGTTCACTACGGGTAGGGTAATGGATAACTTGTCACCTCACTGGCCTTTGGTGCATTTTAACTCTTTGTTTTCAGCCTTGGCGAAGCTGTGTGTGGCTTTGACTATCATGGAACATCATCTTTGTGTCTAAAAATCGCCTGCATTTTCTATTGCAGCTTAACCTGTGTGAGCACAATTTTCTATAGACCATGATATTCTTCTGGCAGTCATCTCATAAAGCAGGTCAGAGCCTAACCCTCAAACCTCTGTTTTAGGCCAAGAAAATCTCTCTCTCTGCATCCTGTGTGAGAGAGAAGAGGAACCATCTGGGAATCTACTCAATGCATCCATGTTCCCCCGGACATGTAATTGGCTCCTTCCTCTGTGCTGGGGTGGAGCTGTAAATCAAAGCACAGTTATAAAGGTGAATGCTAATGCTGAGTGACACTCACACCCTGAAGGCTGCTAAGCAATAAATAAAGACATTTTTTTTCACCTTACATGATGTTGATGTATAGGCTAATCCCAGATCGGTAATTCTTCTCTCAATCCTGCCTGTGCTTTTCTCTCTGGCTCCAGATGCTGGCATTTTGTTTATGAGGGTCTTGATGGGGTTTATTCTGCTCCTGGGAAGTCTCATCTGTAATTTACTGCAGCCAGATTTGTGAATATGCTTAAGCAAAGTTATTCACACCCAGAACTTCTATTAAGCCTGCAAAAAGGATTTTAATTAGGTATAATGGGGTTCTGAAAGGTCTAATTTGAGACTGCTAGTTTGGTAACTTATTTATTTGTAAGACTATCTCATTATGAAAAAAAAATCAAATAAAATCTTCCTCTATCTACCACAGAATTTTTTACTGTAATAAAAATGTATTTTAAGATTCTTTCTTCCCACAAAATCCTTCTTAATTTTGGAGAGGAAAAGAGCAAAACACCAAACCCAAACATCATGACATTATAATATTTTTGTTTAATAGGTTTTGAGGGTGTTTATTGTAATTTTTATTAAAAAGAAAATCTCAAAGCATTTTGGCCCAAACCCAAAACATTTCATGAAATTTGAGGTACAGAGATTTAGTTTTCAGGTGAGTATCCCCTTGCTTCAATATCAGGGCTCTAATAACCTGATTAAAGCAAGCAAAGGTTCACATAAATGAGATTTTTCAAGCGTCTTGAAATATGGAAACTTTTGGAGGGTGTCTCAGTTTTGGAAGATGGTCATACATTTCCTTTTGGCTGTCACTTCTTCAAAACATTTAAAAGTCTTTTTTTTTTTTTTTTTTTTTTGTGATCCATTCCATAAAAAGAATGTATAGTTTACCTGACATCCTCTGCTCTTTTGGTTGAGATAGAATGTGAGTTGTGTGGTCAGCACTTGTCTCAAATATATCACCCAGGAATATAGTAGATGTATCTAATTTATAAATCTTTTCTATAATATATAATAGGTTACATGGCCATTTGTTATCTGTCTTCCCTTTGTGTCTCATTCATAATTTGATATGATATCACAGAAATAGAATTTTTTGGGTTGAAAGGGAACTTCTGCTGTAGTGCAATTCCACTGCCATGGTCAGGGACACCTTCCACTATCCCAGATACCTTCACACCTCATCCAACCTGGCCTGGAACATTTCCAGGATGAGGAAGCCACATCTGGGAAACTTTTGCCAGTGTCTCACCACCCTTATCTTTCCAAATTTTATTCCTCTTTGTCAGACTCAATCTACGCTCTTTCAGTTTAAAGCTATTGTCCTTTATTCTGTCACTACAGGCCTTGGTAAAACTCTCTCTCCATTTTTCTTACATCTCTCACTTCTCCTTATAGACAGAAAGGCTTCTAAAGCTCTCTCTGGAATCTTCTCTTCTCCAGACTGAACAACCTCAATTCTCAATGACACAGATTTGGCCTTGTTGGATTTCATGAGGTTCTCATGGACTCATTCCTCAAGTCTGTCAAGATCCCTCTGGATGGAATTCTTTTCCTTGAGTGTATCTACTCATCTGAAAACTGTCAGTGTAAAAAATCCTGCTGTCCTTTTCACTGATGAAGATACTGAATAGCACTGGTCCCAGTATGGGACCCAATAAACACCACCTTTAGTGGGTTGGACATTGAGCCATTGGCTATAACTTTTTGGATGTGGCCACCCAGCCAATTCCTTACCCACCTAACAGCCCATCCATCAAAAAACCCCATGTCTCTTCACTTTACAGGTAAGAATGCTGTAGGGAGCCAAATCAAAGGCCTCACAGATGTCATCAGTAGCACACCTTTCTCCACTGATGGAATTCTTCAGCTTGGGAGCAGCTCTGCCGAGGGGTTATAAAGGCTGTGAAAATGAACAGAGGATAAACCAGGCCATAAACCTCTTAAATGTGTGACACAAGAGTGGATTCCATACATTTTTGACTATTAGAAACTGGCCTTAACATGGTGGTAAGAAGAATACAGAGCAATACACACTTGTCCTATACCAATCATATGATTGTCGTGAAACAGAGCAAGAGCTCTGGTGTTGGGCTCTGACCAATTTGAGAGATGTGAAGCATTAGGAAAAACTCAAAAGGCTACAAATCACTGCTGATATTCTTATGAGATATGGGAAGCTGAGAGCCCCAGAAGATTGACTCATAGCTGGCATGTAGGTCCTAAATACTGATTGATATATTGTTTTGCCTGAATGCATCAATGCCAGTAAGAAGGGCAAATCTGAAAATTATGTTATAATTCACTGGGAAGTAGTTACAGCATGACATGTCAACCCTCTTGATTGGACCTGCCATCCAGCAAGCTGTGCATCAGGGTTTTTAATTTATTAAAATGGCTGTTTTATTTTTCCTTTGGAAAGGATTTTCTAAACAGCTCATTTGAAGGATGGTATCAAGTGTCTTTTGCTTCATTAGTTTCTTTCAGCATATACTATATCTCAGAGCTAGACAGGGAATTATAAGGCCATTATAAGGATCATAACTACTGCTGTCAATAAAACACAAGGATGAATTCAGAAAATAATTCCCTGTGGGTTTAATTGGCAAATAAAATTGATATTTTTATGCCCTTTATGGTCTTTTTCTACAGTGGGGATTTAGTTGGGATTACTCTAGACCCAGGTTTCTAAGAAGATGGATCTTTTTCCACACAGAATTTTGTCCTGATAAGAAAAGGGAGAAGTAAGCCATTTTTCTGCCATGTGACCTCTTGATCGGGCCTAAAACTGGGAAATATTTCAGATATTTAGAAACAAGCAACCTGTATATGTCAGCCTGCAGTGATTCTGGCAAGTTTTGTATTTGTTGACTTTTTTGCACAAAACTCAGGATGCCTCTGCTTCTAAGTTTAGGGTCCAAGAAATGGAAAGAAAAATGAGGGACATCTTTGATCTATTCTGCTGTGACATGCTGCAGTGTTTTGGGTGTTTGGTCTTTGGGTTACTCTAGAGGGGAAAATATCATCTTATGTCATATGAGAATGGAGTCAATTAATTTCACTGCTTTACTTAACCTCTGCCACCTGGAACCTGCAATTATAGATACACATTGTTCCTCCTAGTCCAGTATTCTAAGAGTTTTAGTGGAGTACTTTGTTATCCTGACTTTTTCAGAGGGGAAGTATTTGATTATTCTTCTTCCTTTAGAAATATCTTTTACTTATTATTTTATCCTATGTAGTTATCAAGTAATGTACCACAGTAGAAAAAGAAGTTTTAGTTTTGTCAAGAGTTAATGAGCCTAATTCAGATAACATTGATTTAAACATTTCCTCTCTCAAGATTTGCCTCAGGTTTGTCTTTCTGTCCTTTGATCAGCATGGTGACCTGCCTTTGAAACCTCCCTGGTGTACAAAATGCAGAGTTAAAATCCAGATTAACACGTGAGGTGGGGCAGCAAGATCACCGTGTGTTTTCAGAAAGGCGCTTAGCTCCCCATCCCTGCTGTCACTGTGGTGGGACACAGCTCAGCTCAAACCCAGAGTGACTGATCTGCAGCACGAGAACAATGAGATATCAGTAACAAGACTGTGAGCATGAAAACATGAGGGAAGCCATGAAAGGTCAGAAAACTTAAAAAAAGTATTGATTTTATGTAGAACTTCCATAACTCAGTTTCAAGGTGTGAAGGTCAGAAATGCTGGGGGAATCATTGGGTGGGAGATACTTCATCCTGTGATCAGTCAGCTGGAGAGTGAGGCTGGATTGCAGCTAGTAGCTGAGCCCCTGGACTCTTTTATTTTCTCCTTTTTTGTTTTTGAGGTCACACATACAAATCAGATTTTTATAATGAAATGAAAAATTGATGGCAGAGAGAAAAACTGATGTTATACAATCTATCTTCTCCTCTAAAAATGAAATGCTTTAAGGGATTTATATAAGTGTGAAAAAAACCCAGAACAAGCCTCCATATTCTTTTTGGAAAAACGCAGTGTGAAATATCAAGGATCCATTCTGGAGTTATTGTCTTTCCATTATTTCACCACAGAACACCTTCCAAAAAATTACTATACAATGGTAGATTAGAGTTCATATCCCTGCTCACCTCAGGTTTGGGTCTAAACATTTCAGGAGGGATTATTGTGTGTTAGAAATTTTTTTTTCTCATGACATAAGATGTAGTTCTGCTCTTAGGGACAAAACAAGGCTTCGCTGGTCTCCTAAAGGACTTTTCAGGTACATGATTTGAAAAAATGTTTGAACAAAAAGAGGTGTGAATGCAGTGGGTGCCTGAAAATGGAGACACCTCCCTCCTTCCCATTATTTGGCCTTTGATTCTGTGCAAAGATTCAATACTAAGACCAACGTAAAAGCTTTGAAAACACAAATTTTGAGAGCTCAACAGTTTTGCCTCTAAAAAATCTTCCCAGGAATTCAACAGTCCCTCAGATGGGAAAAGTTCTGTTAAAAAAATTCTCAATGCTCCCCTCTTTATGATTGTGGGTACTGCCTCCTGATTTAAGCATGTTTGGCAGAGGTAATGTTGATGACTAATCTTTTTTAACTGCATAAGGCTTCAGTGAGGCTGCTGAACAATGCCAGAGGCAGAATTCATTGGGAGACATTAAATAGTAAAGTTTAATACATTGAAAATGAGTTTTAAATTGATTAAGGCTTATAAACAACACTAGCTTGGGTTTTCAATTTTTTTCCAAGTTTGTTTTTACTTGTTCTTTATGAAAATTAATCTATTTTCTCACATGTCATTTTTTTTCAGTACTTTTTATAGGTTGGCTTGATTGCTGTCAATTCATTTCTTTAATGTAAGCAATTAAACGGTTGATCGTTTTGCTGGCTTTCAATTATCTTCCTGCCTGACAATTGCTCCAGCTGTAAGTAATTTTCCTTCTTTATGTTCATAGTCCCCACCACATCAGCTGTGTCTTGCAGACAATGGGAATGTCAGGTGTTAGCTGAGGTGAAGGAGAGGCAGTGACTGGAGATTTGGCCTCGTGCTTTGTGTACCTGGTCCTTTTTACTGGTGTGAGCAGGGACATGATCCCTTGGATTAAAGGTGGAGTGGCTGAGATGGTGAAAAGGCTTCCCAGCTGGAGGAGGTGACAGCTTGCTGGCAGGCAGTTGGAACAGACCCTGATGCCTTGTTTATAGGGAATTTGCGTGCCCAATATAGAGGATTATTTGGCTTATGATAACACAGGTTTAGGGCTCACTGAAGTGTTTCTTGAGGAACTGAACCTATCTAAGAGCTTTGAGGGAACAAGAAAGAGTGGAAAAAACACAGAGCCCAAGACCTCAAGCTTTGGATGAGGACTAAATTGACATTTCTTGTTCACACTGCTATAGAACCATAGAGTGGTTTGGGTTGGAAGGGACAACTAAAGGCCATCTAGGCCAACCCTCCTGCCATGGGCAGGGGCCTCTTCAACTAGACCAGGTTTCTCAGAGCTCGATCCAATCTTGAATGTTTTCAGGAATCAGGAGTCCAAAACCTCTCTGTGCTATGTGTTCCTTCTTCCCTATTAATAACAGAGCTCCATTACAACACTTGATCTTTCAATTTAGGCTATCCACCTTGAGGTCAGGGGTTGAGCCTTTGTTGTTGAAAACTCTTCCAGGAAAACACTAAAACACTTTTCTGTTTTTCAGAAAAGTTTGTAACCTTTTTTCTTTTTTTTTTTTTTTTTCCATTTATTTCTCTCTTTGGTGTATTGCATATTGCTGGATTTTTTCAGACTACCCTGACGCTACCAGGAACTACCTTCCTCAAAGCAGGAAAATGTTCCTTGCAATGAGAAGGCCTGAACCAAATACCTAATAAAAACCATGGAAAACTGGACTTATGCAAGCTTAATATTTTGATATCTAGTGTTCAGGCAAGTTGTTTACTCTGGTGATTGGAGTCATCACAAGCCCTTATAACTAGAATCATAAGGGCCCCATTACTCTGGTGGTCCCTCTTCCTGGCTCAATTATTTATTTTAGTTCTGTAGGAGTAATAGATTACAGAAAGCACAGTAAAAATATTATCTGGACCTCAACTAATGAATCCAAACTGTTGTGGCAATCCAGCGCCAAACTTGATGACTCCAGAACACAGAGGCATCTGTCCCATCAGGAAAAATACTGTAACAAGGCTAATTAACTGCAGGACTAATTAGCAAAGGATGAGAATTAATACACTTAGCCAGCTTTCTGGGTCTCACCTGTGTATTTTCACAGCATGGAGCTCTGCCCAGAGTCATATCAACATTTCAGAACTAACTTGAGGCTCTCTAATCTGGCACCTCATCCTCTGATGGAAACTCACGTTCCTCCCTCATCTTCCTCCCTCCATTTCTCACCCAAGTGCCACTGCCTGCTGCGATTACTTGAACACCTCCAGCAGTATTTTTCAGGATAAACAACCCCAGAAAATGTCTCCTCATGACAGGAAGCTGTCGATGCTGGAAGCACTGTTCATGTGTTGATGAAGTTCAAGAATCAGCTTATACATAATAAAAATTCAAAGGACATTTTCCTGAGCAGGGTTTCATTATAGGCAAACTTTCCTGTTCCTCCTGTTTTGAAAATGTTTGTGGTATTGTAAATACTTAAATACTGAGCATGAGTATCATGATAACTGAGCTCTGTGGCACTACACAATGTCCTGCAGGCAAAGAGGTTGACAAACTGGAGCTCGAATTTCTCTGAGCTCACAGCAATTAAGAATTAGTTTCACATTAGTATCACAACAACTTTGCTTTTTCTACCTGTGCAAGGCACCGATTACCCTTTCAGTGCTTGCAGAAGACACTGGTGCAGCAGATAACTCTGACTCAAGGGCTGAGGGGAGTTAAAGATAAACTTGTGCTTGAGAGCAATATGTTGTCAAGGAATCCTACTGTCAATCCCCCAGACAGAAGCCCTTTTTCATGAAACTCAGAAAAACAGTTTAAAAGTGTTTGTGAAATCTCACTGAAGAACTTTCACAGTGGGAGTAAACACCCACACCTCTCATCCCAATATGAGAAAACCTATAAAACAATGGGAGGAAAAAGTAAGCAATTCAAGTTGGACCATAGGGGTAACCAGAGGTGATTTATGGGAGTGTTTCACAGCCACAAGTGTGTCATTAGCACACCTCTCACTACCGCATGGGCCATGGGAAAGATTTGCTAGCAGTGGGAGGGAATATACATATAAAATGAAGAAAGATTTTTTTTTTTCTGTCTGCAGTTTTTTAAAAAATAAGGATCTAATTATTGTAAAATAAGACATAAGTTTTACTATGTCAGGCTAATCTGTGAGAAAACGCTGTGGAGACAGTCTGGTAATTTGCAGTACGTTATGACACGTCAAGTGAACACTGTGTGAGATCTATATAGTGAGGAAATAAAGAGAGGTAACACAGCAAAAGCAGAAAGCAGCTGTTTCCAGAGAAGAATCTGTCTCATAGATAGAGTTATCTGTCTGTAAATCGAAGGAGGATCTGACTCCCATCTGTTAATATGTTCAGTGTAATATTCAGTAGTAGGGGAATATTTCATTCATATAACATACAATAACTTTCCCCTTGGAGGTAGCAAAGGAAGCTCTGCCCCTGCCTTGCATTTTGGCAATAGTCAGGTAACTTGCTGTGCTATGAATTGAATGGAGAAATCTGGCTTGCTTTTCTGCTCATGGTTTTTACATAATAAGACTATATTATATATATATATATATATAATGAGACTATACCCATCATTAAAGTAGAATGATTCTGATTCTGATTCCAGTTGGTCCTTGACAATATAAACTGAAATTTCTAATAGGATTGGGAGCACAAATTCCAGCCCTAACATGATAGCATGCCAAGAAGCAGGATATCTGACTTGGGTTGAGGAGAGTTAAAGTCACCAGAGAAAACGGAGCAAGTGTTGTTCACCAAACCATGAAAGTTAATTTTTGGCACCTGGGCAAGAAGCACATTCATCTACTCACTTTGTGATTAAGAAGCACAACAAAAGTATTTTGGGGTTTGATGTTTTGACCACGTGAAACAGGTTCCTCCCAGATGGCAGCATGTGGATCTTACATTAAGACTTTTAATGTTTAGCTTGGCTGAATTCAAAGAGACAGGACAGAGACATTCCAAGTGGAAAAAGGGGCTTCCATCTTTAAAATGAGTGGTTAGGCAAGTTGAGCCATTATGGGGTGACCTGTCTGTAAAACTCCAATGAGACTTGTGTTGTTTTTGCTTTTCTAGGAATGATAGTGCAACAAAACTGGTGGAGGGTTGGGAGAGTAAGACATATGAGGAGTAGCTGAGGGGTCTGTGGGTGTTTGGTTTGGAGAAAAGGAGGCTCAGGGGAGCCTTTAACACTCTCTACAACTCCCTGACAGGATGGTTACAGCATGGTGACATGCAAATTGAAAAACTCTAGAACTTGCAGAGTAGTTATAAGAGTAGTTATGAATTTATTCAGCGCTGAGGTGAATGGGGGATATCTCCTCTGAAAGCATGCACACCTTTGAGCTTTAGCTTTTTCTTTTTATCCTTTACAAACTAGGATTACACAATACGCCTAATACATATTAATTTCCTAACCTCACTTGTCCTCATCGCTTCACATTAAAATTAGCTCCACGCCCCTTTGTGGCTGCTCACTGCTTGTTTTTGGTCAGTTTGGTGGTTGTCTGGGGGTCTTTGGGATAAGGTCAACAATTTTCTTCTTAGTGAACTTTTCACCTTGTCTTCTCGTGCATGCACCTTTTAGTCCTTTGACCACTACTTGGACTTTGATACAGTTCTTTCTGGCATAAGGGTCCAAAGAATCCCCTTATCCTGTGGTGCCTTTGTCCTTGCATCCTGTTTGTGTATTCTAGCTCTTTATCTTATCTTGCAGTCTCGCTTCTTTCTTGCTCTTGTGGGAGCAGTATATGATTTTGTCAGCTCCACCTCTCTTCTGGTCAAGCATTTCTTTATGCTAAATTCCTAATTCTTAATTTCTCTGTTTCAATGGTGGGGGTTTGACACTTCTCCCAGGAAACAAAACAAGTGGAAATGGTCTCAAGCTGCACCAGGAGAAGTCCAGGTTGGGCATCCAAAAGGATTTCTTCACTGGAAAGGTGGTTAAGCACTGGAAAGGGCTGCACAAGGAGGTGGTAGAGTCACCATGCTTGGAGATGTTCCAGATAAATCTGGACGTGGACCTCAGTGCTGTGGTTTAATTAGCATGGTGGTAATCAGTCAAAGGTTGGACTTGACGATCTTGGAGGTCTTTTCCAAACTTAATGATTCTGTGATTCTGGGATATCAGCAGTGATACCAACACATGTCCTCTGGAGATCAGGTTAGCCATTGGAGGATTGCTCATCTTTCTCAAAGGAGAACCCAACATATAAATTTGACACAGCTTGACCCACAGAGTGAAGACCCTCACTTCTTTATATGCTAATTGATAAGCATAAATCATAATAAATGTAATGTTAAACACTTCACTATACACCACATGTCTTCCTAGCTGTGGTTGCAATCTGCTGTAATCACAATTAAAAAGGAATGCAATGAAGACCCCTTCACCACTAATAAACAAAAAGTAATTTGGTATTATAACATTTACTTTGAAGGAGTTTCCAATCTTGGTCACACCTAGTTAATGACATTTATTACCCCAGTGATGGTAAAGCCACTTATCTTTTAACCATACTCAATGCTTCAGTACATGCCTTATACCAAATTATTGTGCTGATTAAATCACAATGGAACTGTCCTCTATCTGTTAGAACATACAAGTATGAGCCCCAAGTGGGAGCAAATAGCCAACTATGGATGTTGATGCCTGATTAGACAGGAACAGCAAGGATTTATTTGTGAAAATAATATTATTAAGGACCAAGACATTTGCCTTCGTGCTTGACAAGATGTCAACATTGTGTTGAACCCCCTGAGTCTGTACTTGCATATGTTGGAAATAGATGTATCTCTGTAAGAACTCTGTGTGATTCTATGTTTACAGAAAACACCACTCTAGAGACATATGATTGCTCTAATAGCTCTATATGTAGTTTTGCCAAACCTATGGGATGCAGCTTTAACGATTCAGTTCCTTCACAACCCACCAATTTCTACAATCCAGCTATGTGCTGTGTCAAGATTCATTGCCTGTCACTGCTGGAGTGAATCTGGAATTGGCAAGAATGTTGCAATACGATGATCTGAGTCCACCACAATAATGAATCATCACAACACACAAAGAACCCAGATTGCCACCCACTGTCATGCAGAGAAGGAACACCATGTCCTGAAAAGACTGAAGAAAGATAGAAAATATTGCTGGTAGGAAACAATTTTTGGATGGCCATCCACAGGAAGTAGAATTTTGAATTGAATGCTTCATCCCATTGTAGTTTTGTTATTTTTGCTTTATTGTGTTTACTGTTTATAACCATCCTGTCTATACTGTAAGAAGATATACCAAATTATATCCATACAACATGTAAACCATATACAATGAATTGGTAACAGCAAATGTTATATGATTAACATTAATTCTGACCCATAAACTAGAAAACCTACCAAATAATTACCTCTGATCTGCAATGTGCCAGATATTTATGACAAAGAGGCAAAAGATAACTGTACTATCACTCAAAGAGTTGGTAATGTGGATTAAGTGTAGTCACAGGGTGAAAGAACTAAAACATGGATGCAGGATATGAGGTGTGGCTGCACCAGTGCCCAGCACAGAGGGACAATCATAGCCCTGGTCCTTCTAGCCACACGATGGCTAACATAGAATTCTAGGATTCCACGGGCATATTCTTGACCAAAATTTGGCCCTCCACTCATGACTGCCATGGAATAAAGAATGAATATTCTCCTTAGCCATCATTTGTTATTAATAATTTTTAAAAAACACATTCTTTATAGTCTTTCACAATAGTGACCATATTAAATTCAAACTGAGCTTTTGGCTTTCTGATGGTCATTCCACCTGAGGTGGAGGCCGTGGGCTTGTGACACAAGGTAGGGTGTGTGGGAAGGGTACTTTGGCATGGCAGAGGGCACAGGGCATCTTTGAGGATGTTTAGGGAAGGAACACACAAGGTGGGACAAGAGAGAGCTGTAGGTCATTGAAAGAGGAACAAGCATAGGCAAAGTGGAGGGGCAAAGGCCTTAAAAAGGCCTTTGTGACCAGGGGTGTCTGCATGGAAAACGCCAGGCCTCTGGTGTTACACTACATTAGGAACAGCGAGAAGGACAACACAGACTCTCTCATGGGTTGTACAAGAGAGCAAAGTTTTTTATCTCTGATTTTCATTTATAGTCAGGTCTGAGAAGGTCTGAGAGGTAAAACTCTCATTGGTTGTTAAACTTACATGTCACTGTCATTGGTCAAGTGGAACATCACCCCTTGACTGTTTCTTGCAAGTAAACAACAAGGATCCTAAACAACACCTGCAAAAGGATGTTGTCCTTCTTCAAGGACTGTTTGGATTGCTCCTTATGCTTCCTCAGGCCACAGTGAGAATCATGTGAGACTTAGTTCCACAGAAGCTCTTTGTTCCATTCTTGCTTTTTTCATTTAGCATTTCATTTAGTTCTGGGATAAGGTGTGGCTGTGCCCACCAGGCCTTTGTGACCCGCAGTGACATCGTGCCCAGAGGCCATTGTGAGGTGAGTTCGTGTTGTGACTGTGGGGGTAAGAAACCCCTGGAGTGGCCACTCCCAGGAGAGCAGCTCTCTGAGGAGGCAGCAGCTTCTCTGGAGGCAGCAGCTCCCCTGGGTGATTGTGGCCAGTGTTCATCAGAGCACTCCCACAATGTCAAAGAAGCAGGAGGCAAATGCCCACGACCAGCCCCGTGAGGGGCAGCCACTGCTGTACCTGCGGCGACAGGTGAGGGCCGGGGATGGAGGGAGAGGCTGCAGTGGGACCTGGGGGAAGCCCTGGGGCACAGACAGCCAGGCCTGGCACCGGTCCTGGATCTGTGGAGAGGCCGGTGCTGGGATGGCCCAGACACAGCAATGTCCCAGAGGCAGCGAGCACAGCTGGGAACCCAGCACAGCCTTGACCAGCACCTGCCTTGGGGCCAGGCCTGGACTTACTGGCATGTGGGGGACACTGTGCCCACACAGCTGCCTCCATCCCACTCCTCCTCCTGCTTCCCACAGGTGAGCCACAGGCAGCCAGAGGCAGCAGCACAGGTCACCTGGACGACCATCACATCCATCCCTGGGGAAAGGCCGACTCTGTTGCCCAGACCCATCCGGTGCCAGAGCCCCACCAGGTCCTGCTCACGCAGGCTTAGGCAGAAGGGTGGGCACTCAGTGCCCCACAGCAGTGTCACACGGCCACAGAGATTGTCGGTGTGTGACTTGCCGCCTCTCCACGGCCCTCTGTTGACACTGGCACCTCCAAGCCAGCTCAGTGGTCAGAGCTCAAGAGCGTCCACTGAGAGTGTGAACCTGCCCCCTCTGCCATCAGCAGCAGCAGCAGCAGCCACCTCTGGATCCTGTACCAGAGGCACAGCACATGCTGTGGGAGCAGCCTGTGCCAGTGTCAAGCTGCCCCCTCTGCCAGCAGCAGCAGCAGCGGCAGCAGCCTCTGTGTCTTTTTCCAGAGGCACAGCACTGTGGGCTGCAGGCCCAATGGCCAGGGGCCAGAGAGAGCCTGTGCCACCTTCTCCATGGGGCCCTGTGGCTGCAGGCAGAGCCAAGGGAACACCTTCCCTGGAGAGCAGAAAGGCAGGGCTCTGGCATGGGTCAGCGGCAAGGCAGGGCCATGGCCTGCCTCCTGTGCAAGCCGCACGCGGCCTGCCGCTCCGCACTGGGACCCAGCCGGCTCCTGGGAAGCACCTGGGGCACTCTGGGACAGAGGAGCTTGTTGAGGTGCAGGAAGGGTATGGTGGCAACATCTACAGCAGACTTTTTGGAGGCCTCAGTCCATCCCTGTCAGAAGACAGGTCCATCATGTCCACCTGCACCCAGGAGCAGCCAAGTGCCCAGCAAGAGGTGGATACAGAGCCCCAGGAGCTGTCTGGTGCATCCAGAGGCTCTGCAGAAGAGACAGGAACGTGCTGTGAGCTCCTGTCTGCTGGCCAGTTGGCAGAGCAGAGCTCTGTCTCTGAAAACTCCCAGCCCTGGGACTCTTCCCTAAAGGAGCTAGAGGAAAAGCGGGAGGAGGAAGAGCTCCCAGCTACAAAGGCTGAAGGAGAGCGGGACAGCTCCCTGCAGAGTGCGTCGCTTGCCCCGTTGAATGAGAACGAGGTACAGGCAGAGACTTCTGCCCTGGCTGGAGATCCCTGGGATGACGGGCACAGCAAGGTCTTCCTCACATCAGAGCCTGAGGAAACCTCAGGCTTCTCAGCTTCTCCTTTGTGTGGAGGCCCCTGTGAGGAGAGGGCAATTTGTCGGCCAGCTGAGCACGCTGCACTTCACAAGCAGCTGTGCCTGGGGCCTGACACTTTGCTGCACCTCATGAGGAAAAAGAGAGAGGAGCTGGAGAAGCTGGAGGAAGACAAAATGTATGCAGAGCTGTTTGGAGACATCTTCACGGACAATGAAGAAAGCTCCATGGCGTCCAGCTGCATCCTCAGGGATCCATCAAGTCCCACCCTGGAACCAGCTGCAGAGCCCTGGGTGCCGCAGAGCGCTTGCAGAGTGACTGGAGGCACCGCAGCGGAGACACAAAACTCCTCAGAGCTTGTGTCTCCTGACCCGTTGGCAGACTCGGGGTCTGACTCTGACGACTCGCTGCCCCTGGAGACTCTTCTGAACGAGCTCCTGGAGAAGTGGGAGCGAGAAGAAGCGGCGGGAGAGAGGGACAGCGAGGTACACAGCCTGTTATCTCTCCCTCCACGAGATGAAGAGTTAGAGCCAGCACCTACTCCTCCGGACAGCGATGTCAGTGATGAGGGGCACAGGGATCCTCTCCCCACGGCACTGCCCGAAGAGGCAGACACGTCTGCGGTTTGCATCTCCATGCCTGCTGTGGATGAGGCCGACGCAGCATGGATGGATGCTGGCTGTGCCCTGGTTGCCCCTTCCCAGGATGAGCTCTGCAGAGCTGAGGCACCAGCAGGGGATTGCCCAGTGCCTGCCCAGCCCCTGGCACGCAGCGCTCCTGCTTGCCCCGCCGGCAGCGCAGCCGTCCCGCAGCCCCCGGCCCCACGGCCATGGCGCTCCATCGCCAAGACGGCCCGGCGGGCTCTGCGCTGGCTCTTCTCCTTCAGCTGCCTCCGGGGGCAGCGAGAGGACTGAGCCCTGTGCCAGGACGATGCCCAAAGATGCTGGCTCAGCCCTTGGACACTCAGCTCTCAAGAGCAGAGGCACGTCCGGGCAGCAACAGCACCAATGGGAGTCACCCACGGGATGCACCAATGGATGGATGGATAGTGCCCGAGGCAACCACTTGCCAAAGGTAGGTCCTGCTGCCTTCCCCAGCCCCTCACCACCTGCCACCAGCAAGGCAGCCTGGTCAGGGAGAGCTGCCTGAGGGAGGATGCCAGCGCTGCCTTGTAGAATCCCACAGAAGCTGACTTTTGGCCTGGGCTTCATTGTGGGGATGCATCCCCACCCTGCCCACAGGCAGGCTGGGTTCAGAGCTGTGAAATGCTCCTTGGACCTTAGCATTGCAGGTAAATGAAGGCTGATCTTCCTTTCTCAGGGCTAAGAAGAAAACGCTTCCCTGGATACCTGCAACGTGGACTGGAGAAGGGTGTTAAGCCCTGATGAACGACCCATGCTCCTCATGTCCACAAGAGCCACATGGGTCCCAGCACAGAGAAGTACAGGACGGGGAAGGCCTGATGAGATGCTGCTGGAGCCAATCATCCTGGATTGTCTCCTGTTTGATGGTTTTCCCACCTCACCCCACCCCATGTCATGTCTCATGACCAACAATCTTCTCTAGCCCACACCACAGTGTACCCCATCTCCCCTTCTCACTGTTTTCTTTCCCATCCCTTTCCTCCTACCCCACAGTTATTGTTAAATAAATTCCCCATTATTAACTTTGGTAGATTGTCTCCTTGGCACTTTAATTCTCACACAGGCCTTTCTCACTGATCACACCTTACCAGGGGCACACATCTGCACACATCAGTTGAGGTGTGGCCTCTCCAGGGCCCAGCACAGAGGGACAATCACCATTCTGGTCCTGTCGGCCACACTATTGCTGACACAGAAGGCCAGGATGTCAACAACCTCCTTACCCACCTGGGCCCTCATCAGCTCACATTTGGCCACTGTTGGCCAGCACCCCCAGGGCCTTTCCCACTGGGCATCTTTCCAGCCACTCTGCCCCAGTCTGGTGCATTGCAGGAGCTTATGGTTACACAAAGGCAAGATTTAGGCCTTGGTTGTCTTTAACCTCATCTCACTGGCCTCTCTTTTCTTAACCTTTGAGCATATGGCTGCATAAAGCTGCATGATTAGCAGAACAATCATCCAGGTAGTGCCTCACATTTCTTCCTTATTTTTAATTCATTTTAACAGATGTGACAATATGTTCTCTCTTGATGCAGGCAAAATTAAGCAATTAAACCTGAGGGGAAAACAGCAACAAGTGGTGAGGGACTGGGGAATGCACAACACCTTACAGACTCTTCAGACAGGAGCCAACAGCATCTGGGGAAGCTCAAAGTCTGCAATAAGATGCTGAGAAGTACTATATATAGTGCTGCTAAATTACTATAAGCCTCAGAGAAGTATGGAATTGCTGATGGAAATTCAGAAATTGAACAAGCTGTAGGTTTAAGTCTTTTTGAGCCTTTGAGCAGAGTTTTTCATAGCAAAGTCCTGCATGCAAGCTTCTAGTATGAAAATTTTATGCTGAAATGTAAATTCCCTGAATGGGAAGCATCTGGTGATGCCTGGGGACTGACTCTGGTGGCTTTCTCTCCCAGTTATACAGAAAACTGGAGATGATCCAATGGTTGGAGCATCCATGCAGGCTATGGGCTCTGTTCCTGGCTGCTGGTGCTAACTTCAGCTTGTTTTTCCTCCAGATCCTCATGAAGGACTAGGGATCATAGGCTCAAGACATAAGATTAGCTATGAGATGTTAAATGGGACCCTGTAATTAACTTAATTACCTCTAGCTCTCTCTGATCACTGGAGAGAAGTAGAGATTAAATTAATCATCTTAGTGTCTACTACTCCTTACCCTCTGAAGGTATCTATAGCAGCTGCTCTACTAAAAGTGGAGAAATTTAGATTAAATGTTAGGAAGGATTTTTTTTGAGGGTAGTGAGACCCTGGCACTGGCTGCCCAGAGAAGCTGTGGCTGCCCCATCCCTGGAAATGTTCAAGGCCAGGTTGGATGGGGCTTGGGGCAACCTGGGATAGTGGAAGGTGTCTCTGTCCATGGCAGAGGATTGGAATGAGATGAGCTTTAAGATCTCTTTAAAGGATCTTAAAATCTTTTCTCTAAATCTTTTAAAATGGCTCCCTAGACATTCTGTGACTCTATAAACTACTGTGAGGTGTCTGAGCCTGAAATCAGTAGGAATTAAACCCTAAAAAAACTTTGAAGGTCACTCACTTTGTCTAATTTTTCATATTTGTGATGAGCTTGAGTTTTCTTATCTCTGAGAATTGTGCACTGTATTATAGACTGCAATCAGGCACTGGGATGCCTGCACTTGCAAGATGATAGCACAAAAAGCATCCTTCTTTTCCTTGTTACTGATTCAGTCCATTTAGGTGACAACTTACCCAGATAGACCTCATCCATCCCTTACCTGACCATTTTTTTGCCTGATCTTTCTCCTCATCAGTGGGTAATTGTGACTCTCCAATGATCTTGCAGCAACAACTATGGAGATTGATGTTTTGGCAGTGTTACTGTCAGATTTATATCATCTGAGAAATATTTCTCTGGAAAAAATGAAAATAAACATGACTTGGGAAAAGAAACAAACAACTTAACTTTGACTTTTGTTTTAGAATCACTTCTCAGCTCTACTGCATAAATAGTCTGTCAAAATGACTACTTATTTATATTCCTGTCAAGATGAGTATAGCAGGACAGTCAGAAGCTGCAAAGTAAATCCCAGGAATGGTGATCATCCTTCAGCTCCAATTTTAAACATCTCATTCTGTATAGTAAGAAAAAAAAAACCCTAACATTAAGCAGGTGCATTTTAATGTAACTTGATAGTTAAGCTGAGGTAGAATACAGTTAAGTTGTGGGTTGTCATTTCTTCCTCTTTTTTGCATAACAGCTTCTGTTATGCCATTTATTATCATTCTTGCTAGCAATCCTCTTTCCCTGATTTATCCCATGTTGCAGTCCATCTGGTGCCTTAAACTCCAGCTTTAAGTCCTTATTAAAAAAAAATTAAAAAAAAGTTTCAGCGCTCATTCAGCAAAGTTTGCTGGGAGTATTTATTGGTTCTTTCTACTTGGAAAACCCAAACCAGTATGGACCAATTTCTCATTTTATCGTGATGGATACGTATATATTTCAGTCCTATTGGTGGATATGTATGCAGTGCATCTAATGCTCATTCATATCAGCAATATATACCCACACACACATTGCTATTCCAATAATAAAACATATAAGTCATTCCAGGTTATTATAAGTGGACCCAGAAAACCAATACATCATTTTGGTCTTTTGAGGTTTTCAGCTATAAATTTCTGAGTTGTTTGACATGAACTTCTGCTGTTATTTCCCAGGAGAAATTAACTGGGAATATTTTGGCCCAAGTGAGCCTAAAATGCACTCTGTCCATGTTAAAGATATCTGGAAAAGCTTTGTTGGAAAAGTTGAGATATCTTTACTGGAAAAGAGATGCATATTCTTATCAGATTTAGTGTAGTTCTAATGATATTCTTTGTGTTTGCATAACAAGAACAAAAATATACACCCTGTCATTGAAGAAATCCGGGTGCTTCCTATGTCTAAATTCTCTGATGGATATCATAGAAGAGTCCTTTACCCATCACTGATTTTCCTTCAGCAGCTGTTGCAGGAAGTGTTGCCCCTGGGAAGTTAATTTTTTATATAGCTAACAACCATGTAATAGGAGATGTGTGTCAGCAGGGTCCAGATACACATCACTAGTCTCCTTGTAATCCAGAAATCTTTAAATCATCACTCTCTAATGAAACAAGAAATGTGTATTCTAAATTCATAAAGATTTATAAACATTCACTGCTGCCAACTGACAGATTTATGCATCACCTGCAGTTCTCTCATTCTTCAGCTCTGTCCTATGAGCTGTGGGAAAATGATGTTCCAGCACCACTATGCAGGGCTGAGAAATCTGCAAAAGGTCAAGTTACAGAGACTGAGGGAACTGGATTACTAAGAATGATCCACAAAGAAAGAACAAGCCACTTAAACTGATAAATCATCAGACAAAAAAACTGCACAGGAGCTTGCCTCGTGGATGGCTTTTTTGCCTGATGTTTGACAGGGCAGTCACTGGATGCCTTTATTCTAGGGCAGAGGTACAGCTGCGTGGCACTGGAGCAGTGCTCAGTGCTCTGACTTTTGAACAGTCAGTGCAAGACAAAAGGATTGTCAGAAAATCATTTTCTTCTGTAAGGAGCTGACATTTCATTACAGAAAGCAATGCCTTCTGCCCACACACAGCATGTAAACCTCTTAAAATTGTTCTTTGGGCTGTTAGTATTCACTCTAGAAACTGGAAGCATTTCCATTAAATTTCACTTTTCTAATACATCAGGCTCAGTATAATTCACAAATCAAAGGTCTGTTTTACCAATGGAATTCACCCTGATAGCCCAATATTGACTCCACTTACCTGTGTTGGACTAAAACGACATCAAAGTTTGATGTGACAAATGAAGAATCCATCACTTCATGCAGGGAATTTGTTACAGTCTAATCATCTTCAGTCCTACAAAAAGTGATTACTAACTTCCAATAGAAAATGGTGTGGGTTTAGCTTCCAGCCATTGGGGTTTGATCTGCATTCCTTCTCCAAACTAAAGAGCCCTAGTTGCATTTAATACTTCCCCTCCACAAATTGATTTTCTATAATCAAAACACTTTTGATTCCTGTCTTATAACACAATAAAATATTTGGTGCCCTGTACATTATCCAAACTTCTCTCTTCCTCTTAACAGAATCTTAAATCATGCATCTGGCCAGTTGTGAAAATGAAAGCACCTCCCAGCATAGCTATGGATTGCAGAGTGTTATTCTCCTAAAAGCCTGTGCAGATGTGCTGGTGCCATGGGATCAGGGCTCATATTCAGTAAGCATCAGCCCCTTTATTTCTGGGCAGATGGTTGTGTCTGGCTCTGCTGGAATGTGTCGCTTGCACAGTCCTGTCTCAGCCAGTGCTCCTCATTGCTCTGAATCCAGACATGAATCCATCTGTTGGAATAAAGAAATGGGGACAGTGATGTGGCCACTTCACAGTTACACTCAGGAAATTGCTCTGCACCAGCATTAATTAATGAGTCATGGAAGAAATAAAATCTTTTTCAGTCTCTCCCTTAATCCCACTCCTGTCTCTTCATCATCTGCCAAAATTGTTTTTGTTTGTAAACAACAGCAACACTGATGAGGTTTGGTGTATTACACAATTAGGTGTGAAAGCAGGTCTGGTTGAGATCTGTGCAGGGTTTGCTGTTTGTGTTGATATCCCTAAATGTAAACTGTCCTCAGTTTATATGTCTTCAGTGCACAGGGATAGTCTTGCCCAGATATGAGGCTCTATGGCACTGAGTGCCCCACGCAAACCTTATTTTGCCAGGTCTGTGCAGATGATTTAACCAAGAATGTGAAGACCTGGACAAAGACTGTAATAATGAGTACACAGTGTTTGAGTAACACCCTGTGAACCAGGTGATTGTTGTCACTCCCACCATACAGCTCAAGAAACTGGCACATTCATATAAAGAAATGGCAACACCTAGGTGGGCTGAGTTCATAAAGGAAATTTGGTTTCCTAATTTCCACAATGTCCCTTCTCATAAGTCTAGCCACCTTTCTCTGAAAAACAGATTCAGAAATGGAATAAACCAGCATAAACCAGTTCCTCAGGAGAGGAGCACATCAGCATGTGTCTAATAATGGGAGTCTTCTGACAGGATCTTGGTTTCAGACTAGATTTCTTGGATTTCATAGACATGAGAACATGAGTGTCATTCCCTATAGAGAAGTAAGAAATGGATTTGCAATGTATTTATGAAAGAATTCATTAATGATCATCATTTATTTACCCCTAACAAAAGAAAACAGATGTGCTGAGGCTTTCTCTGTGTGTGTGTGTGTGTATGTGAACATACCATTCCAAAATTCTTATGTTGTGCAAATCAGAAGGAAACAGTGGCAATGCCAGGTGGTCAATAAGAGATTTTATTAGAGCAAACAGCAAGTGTCAGCGAAACGTATTTCTGCCTGACAATCCGGTGGATAACTGTAGATAGCTCCAGCAATCTGTGCTCAGTTTTAGCCTCCACTATTAAATTGGGTAAGCTACCAGCTCCAAGTAATTTGTAATTTTAAATTAGTACAAGGCTCATGACATTTCTCTTTTGGGACTGTTCCAGTGAGCGGTTTGCTGCCATCATGTTCACATTTAAATAGGTAAGGCTGCTTTGGTCAAACTCTATTTAGCAGTTCCCTGTTGCTACTGTTTCCTTTGAAGCCAAAAATGAAATCAAAAGGGTGTGTGAAGGCAAACTTTTGCTGGTAAGTCTTCATGTTTTCTAAGTTTTTGTTATTTCAGTAATTCTGGTTTGCACTTGGGGAGATGTAAGAGCTTCAAGTATTTGTGTGTTACTTGCCAACTCCTTTGGACTGGAGAAAGTGATTATTAGATGTACAAACAGAGAAAGCTGGGTGGAAGTTTTAAAATGTATTGCTGTGCTTCTGTCAGCTAGAATTATCTCTGCTACCTGCCAGCTTGACTTGTTATGTGGAAAGGAAAACAGAACAAAAACAAACCGAAAGAAAGGGGAAATTCAAGAACATATTTGCCACCTCCATCTAGTGGGTATGACCTGTCCTGTGGCTGTATGACCCCCTTACCCTGCCAATCCTGTTTTTGTGATTGGAGCAGAACAACTTTTATCTCCTCTGCTTTTGAAATTTGTTTCTCAGCATACTGTGGTAGGTGAAGAGATGAGCAGTGGTGGACTGGGATAAAAGGGAAACAAAGAAAGAGGAGAGCAAGGCTAATGCCTCTGGCTCTCCTCAAAAAGTGGACTCAAGTGACTCAAAAAGTGGAGGCAAAGTCCAGTGTGATTCTCCCTCAATCCACCACATTTATATATTTTTATAGATATTTCTAGAGTTGCAGTGCCTGGACGAGTTACCAAAATTGTCATATCATTCCCCTGATCAATAGGAAAGCTGGGTTTCAATCCTTGAGGGAAATCAAGGATTTGTGATGTTTCATGATTTTTGATGAAGTCAAGGATTTGTTGTGTGGATCTGCACACAGCTCTTCTCTGTCTGCCCTTCACCAACATGAAGAGCTCAGGTGGATCAGAGGAGGCCATGAAGAAGATCAGGGCATGGAGAACCTCCCATATGATGACAGGCTGAGAAAATTGGTTTTAGCTTAGAGAAGACTCCAAGGAGACCTTAGAACACCTTCCAGTGCTTAATGAGGGTTTACGGAAAAAATGGGGAAGGACTTTTTCTCTGGAGGTGTAGGACAAGGGGGAATGGCTTCAAACTGAAAGAAAGTAGTTTTAACTTAGGAAAAAATTCTTCCCTGTGAGGGTGGGGAGGCCCTGGCACAGGTTGCCCAGAGAAGCTGTGGCTGCCCCATCCCTGAGAGTGTTCCAGGCCAGGTTGGATGTGGCTTGGAACAACCTGGGATAATGGAAGCTGTCCCTGCCCATGACAGAGGAGTTGGAATGAGATAATCTTAAAAATCCATTTAATCAAAAACATTCTGTGATTCTATGAATGTGATTATTTTCACTGAAACATCTATGCAACAGGAAATTATCCAAACATGAAAAACAAAATCACATTATCTAGTCTGTGATTCCAATATTTCTGAGTATATTTTCATTGTGAATAGGAAGGCAGCAGATAAGTGCCAGGAGATATTAGGTAATCAGGTAATGCAGGAAACTCAGCCCTCAGATAAATACTTCTCTTGAGCATCAGCATATTCCAAAGAGGGGTCAGATCAGGAAAACTTCAGAGTTCATTCTCTGTTTTAGTGAATAGTGCCCTATATAAAAATATGACTTGCTTTTGTTTCTTAATTTTTAACTGTTTTGCCCAATTTAATTTTCTTCTCTCCTCCCAGCAGCACACATTGTTGGAGGCAAAGGTTCCTGAGAGAGTCCTGTAGGAAATGATACCACAACACTCTGGTAGCAGTGTAGTTTAATGGGATACTTCACACAGAGACAGATTAACTTGCATAAAACACAACTAATTTCAGTCTCTCACACTCACGGGCACTAAGAGGCTTTTGTTTTAAACAGCCTGTCCACAATTCAGGCATTAAGACACCTGTTTCCAGGGAATCTGTCTGGGTGTTTGCAGTGAGTGGAAGACAAGGAAATCAACTTTTGAGACCCTCCCCACATTTCACAGCTTCTTCTTAAGTGAGTGCTGCTGGTTTGGGATATGTCTCATTGTGCCAATGAGGAGCTGAAAATGATTAATCTCTTTATCCTGACCCACCTCTCTAAGTCATCAGGATTTAGTCACTGTCTCTGCTCCAGAGCTGCTTGTCAGGAGAAATTGCAGGAAGTTGTGTGCTGGGATCTTGATGACCTGCTACCCCAGGGTCTCAGCAGCAAATGCCATTTGGCACCTCTTCTTCTTCTGGTGTTTTGTTCCTGTGCCTTCACATTCAGCCTTGATTCATATCAGTATAAACATATTTTTTTCTACAATTTGTCACAGTTGTAGAACTTTCCTGGGACTCTGTTTTCTAATATATTGTAGGCATGTTGGTACATGCTGACAAAAAGAGGTGATAGCTACCTCTTATGATGCAATATTTTTCACCTCACAAATCTCACAAGCTCTTGGTATTGCCCCAGGTATTTCAGCAATATATTACAGTAAACTTTTCCTCCTTCCTGGCTCAGGATTACAAAGGAATATTACAGTTTACTTCCTTCCACATAATGATTTTGCCTATAAATTTTAATCTGATCCAATCTTCATATATTCTCTATTTTATTGGATTCTGGTGAGGGTTATGATGTGTCTTGCTACTTTCTTATCCTCCTTTATTTGATTTATATAATTCTTGTTTATCCAAAACAAACCAAAAAATATTTGAAAGGAAAGGAAGGAGATAGAATAGACAAAAGGCAATCTTATGAATAATGGAAAAAACAAGCACTGAGTTCACTTTAAAGTATTATTCTAAATGCTCTATTGGCATATTGCATATGTTGTTTTCATTCTCCCCATTTTGGTGCCTGATGGACTTAATTAACTTCCCCAATCCCAAACACCCTGGAGCTTATTGAGAAGCCTTCTGAATTCAGGGACCCCAGACTTCCATTTGACTGTTGTTATTTTCCATTCCCTTTAACATTCAATTATTCACGTCTCTATTTCTTATTAAAGAATATTTTAGTCCTTAGATACACTTAAATGTCTATATATATATACTCCATTTATATGTATACATAATGTATATTTACACACTGTAGATACATATATAAATATAAAATGAACCTATGTGTAATATCACACGTATCTGTACTCTATTTATATACAGAAAGGGAAATCTGCATATCTAGAAATATGTACATATTTTTATCTATGAACATTCCTGGGTCCAAAGGAAATGGGCAGCCAAACAGCTCTTAGATCACGAGGGCTCCTGACATGTATTTTCTTGGATAAAAGCTATCCTTATATGACTAATATTAAAAAAAAGAAAGAAATTTAGAAGGGACTGTTGTAACTGTAGAGCACAACACTTGAAATTAAAGCAGATGATTCTGCCAGAGACCTCAAAGGTATGAATACAAATCACAAAAGTTCAGTTAGAGGGCACTGAAAAAGTGCAACCATGACATCTAGATAGAGGATCTTTAGGGTTTACATGAACTTTTACAGGATAACAAGCACTCAATGGACAGCAAGGACATCTGTAAATTGCATATAAGAGCATAAGAACATTAACTCATTGAACAGGCTTCTCTCTTCAAATATCTGCTGAATTGGTCCCTTTGGTGTCCTCTACTGCTACAAATCTGAGCAGTACTTTGGTGTTCTGAAAGGAAAATACACCTGGAGGAAGGAGGGGATGAACTCATGGAATGCCTGTGGGATGCAGGGACACGCTGGGGGCCAGAGCATAATTCATCCCACCTCAGCCTATGCAGGTGGAAACCAGAACCTGTGTGTGGATGGGGACACAGAACAATGTGAGCTCCTACAAATCCCAGAGACTCTGTCTGTCCATGGGGAGTTTTAGTTAATATCACAAACTTCCAGAATCTTCTCCAGAAAGTGAGGTGGGACGTGTCATCTGGCCTGTAGTAGGTACCACAGATCTCTTTACATTTACACTTCTTTCTAAAGACAGATTCAATAGAGCTCAGGAAATGTTGGGCATAAGATAGAAAGTGTCTACAGGATTTAGCATCTTCCTTTTTTCTGTTTGATTTTTTTTATTTAAAGCAGGGTTAGTAGAAGAAAATAGAGGAACGAGGCCAATGCAAAAGAACAATGCAGGAAATTTGTAAGGAGGGTAATGCATCCAATTATAATTTGAATCCTAAACAGTGTGCTGTTAAGTGTAACTGCAGTCTGGCACTACTTCTAATTCATTTTGTTGGGCCTCTCAAGGAAAGCAGGCTAAAGCACACAATCTATTTTTTCACTTGACATTTCTTTATCCATCAAACCGTTTCAAGTAGCCTGAGAGTAAGTGTGGAGAATTAAAATTAATTATTCAACAACAACAAAGGCTCAAATGTGATCAAATTTGGCTGGTTTGTTGGTTTGTTTGTTTTTCTCCTCTCCAGGCACTTCAATTCCACAGGCTCTGTCCTCCCCTTGTGTATGGCATTTTGAAAGGCAATGACAGATTGTAAATTCAACCCAAGGTTGCTGAACCGTTCAGCAGAGTCAAGGGAGGCCTGATGAATTCCTTTTATGTGTCCTGCATAAGTGTGTATTATACACTCGTTAACAATGTGATAGTTTGAAGCTTGTTGCAGTTTTGGTATAATAAATCATTGTTCCTCTGTTGATTTGGAAAATCTCTGTGCCTCCTATGAGCTGCTTAAATGCCACTGTGCATAATTGAGTATCCTTGAGCTGAGACAAATTCTGACTGTATGTTTGTGGTGCTGACAACAAGCTTTACCTTCAGCAGTGTGGGATGTGAGCAGGGGTGTCAAGGGCTGCTTCAGATGCTGTGGGGCGTCCAGAACAGCCATGTGTGGCAGTGAGATGTGTCCTGGACTTGTAATACATCATCATTGGTGTGGCCACTGCTGGTTATTTCACCCTGTGATAGGTCTTTATCATCTCTGGCACTCTGCCATTTCCTTAAAACAGTTGGCCTAAAGCACCAGGAATTGGATTAGGAAAACTTCAGATAACTTCTGCTGAGATGCTGAGAAGTCCAGGCTCTGTACAAGGGTTTTTTCTGAATTTGGGTCCTGAAGCTCTGGCAGAAAGGTGAGCTCTTGTCTCTTTTCCTAATGGAGTGAGTGTGCAAAGAAACCTCTAGACCACAGGTTTAACACCAGCTTCCTTTCAGAAAGCTTGTCCTTTGCTTTTAGTATGTGTTCACTTGAAAAGTAAAAAAGGCACATGCTTAAACCTGTTCTCCTTTAGAACAAGGAGAGTTTTAAGAAGAAAATTGGTTACTCTGAGCTTTACCAGAAGTTATGCTTCAATGCTTGAATTTCTTCCTCTGACTGGAGAAATGAGGGCTTCAGGGGGAATATACAGAACCTTTCAGTGCCAAAAGGGAAGTCTGGAAGGCTGGAGAGGGACTTTTCACAAAGGCATGTGTTGTGGTTTTAAAGCAGTAACTAAAAAATCACTAGAAAACTTACGTATTTTTTGCTGTGAGATATGGATTAGAACAAGAGCAAAACAGGCTTAAAACTTAAAAGGAATAAAGAAAGTTTATTAACAAAACTACAAGAATAAGAACACCAGAATAAAACTTCCAGAAAACCCCCTTTCTCCCTCACTACTAAACTATTCCCTTGTTCACATGACAACATAGAGACAAAAAAAATCTTTGGAACTTTGGTGTTTAAAACTGTCTCAATTCTTTCTAGAGTCTTTTCACCAGCCTTTGTAGAGAAACAGAAGTCTTCTTCTGCTAATCTATGGAGTTTCTCACAAGAAAACTATTTCTGTTATAGCTTTCTATTTCTCTGATGCCAGCTGCCCAGAAATCCTGTCATCAGTTCACTCCTCCCATTTCCCATCACTCTGAGGTGTGTTATGGGTCATGAGTCTAGGGATGTCATTTCTAAGGATGAGTTATTCAAAGGCAAAAATTCTCTTCATCTGTCTCTGTGAGCCTCCCTGGAAACAGAAGTTTTCTCTTTGTCTCAAGTGGCTCTAAATCTTCAACTATTACTTCTCCCCCCTCTGTTCCAGCACCTCATTGTATTACAACCACTCCACTGTTTGCTCAAAATCTAAACTTTGAACACTTCATTCCTCCCAATATACTCTGTCATAAATTAAAGGAGTTTTTTCAGAACACTATTGTCCATCTCCATAGCTTTAACAGAAAAATATTTCAGCTTATAAAGCATCTCCTTATTGTGTCTTCTCCACCTAAAACTTAACTCTTTTCTTTACTGTCTTTGATGGTTTTATGATGTTTTCTTCATATTGATTATCCCTCTCTCTCTCTGTTCCCCTCTCTCTGGGAAAAAGGAGTAATCTGTAAATCTCATCCAGACAGTAAAAGAATTCAAGTCTTGGAAAGCTGCAGATGTTCATGGTGTCAGGTTTCTGTTCAGAAACTGCAAACCAAGTTAGGCCGGCTCCATTTCTCCCCACTCCCCCTGCCCTCTGCGGCCTTGTCCGGCCTGGAGGCAGAGGAGGAGGCCAAGACAGAGCCTGGTCACCTCTTCAGAAGCCGGAAACCAAAGAGAACAACAGGGCTCTGGCTTTACATTTTAAGGTGGTGTTCACAAGTTGATCTCGCTTTTCAATGGTCAAAACTGCTGTCAATTCTTAGAAAAGACTGATAATTGGTCAGGAGAAAAGACTCCCATCAGCCACCAGCAGCTTCAACTTCCTTAGCTCCCAAAGCTGTCTTAAAGGTAAAGTCACCCCATGACAGCATGGAGAGATAGGACAAGGGGAAAGGATTTAAATCAATAGAGGACAGGTTTAGATCAGATATTCAGAAGAAATTCTTTACTGTGAGGATGATGAGGCTTGGGAACCATTGCCCCATCCCTGAAGTGTCCAAGGCCAGGTTGCATGAGGTTTGGAGCAGTCTGGTCTGGTGAAAGGTGTCCCTGCCCATGACTGCCGGGAAAGAACTGGATGGTCTTTTAAGGTTCCAAACTATTCCAGGATTCTGTGATTTTTCAGTGGACTTAATAGGTGAACTGGTTGTTCCAGAGGTCAAAGCACACCCTGGAATAACACATGGATATGTCCCTGATGAGAACATCGATGTGGGAGAGTTGGTCCTTAGAGTCACAAAGGGCACCAGGGTGGGACAGGAAATAAACCTGTTTCAGTAAGTTAAACATTGCCAGGACATATTTGCCAATCCATTTTCCAAGCTCACAAGGGTACAGGAATCCAGTTTGGTCCCTAACAGCCTTGTCTTCAGAACGCTGCTGAAGGTTGGGGAAACTGAGGCACAAACCCAACAGGCCTGGGCAGGTGACAAAACTGTTATTGTCAACGTGTTTTGTTATTGGTATTTACAAGAGGACACAGCTGGAAAATTTGATGTGGTTTCCTGGAGTGGTCTGTGGTTTAAATTCTAGCTAAGGAAGAATGCAATAATACTACAAATATCTGTAAAATGTTAAGTCAGGAAAGACAAGAGTCAAGGAACCATCATGAATAACCATTAGGAGTAAAGCAGAGGACAGTGTAGGCTCTGTATCAGGAGCTTTCCATGAGAAGTGCCGGGCTTCTTCTGATGGGAATATTTAATGATTGGACATCTTGTGCTGTGGAGACTGAAGAGCAGTACTGGAAGAAACACTTAATTACTAACCATGGCTGACATGACATGCTGGTGGGGGAGATTATTATTCCAAGTAGGTTTCTCTTTTTTTTCTTTTTCTTCTTTTTAACTTACTTCTTGTGTATGTTCATTATTTGCTAGAAGGCAGAATGACTTTGGAATCATTCAGGCTGTATGAAAACTTCCCACAGAGATTAAACATCTCCTGGGTGGAGTTTGCCTTGTGCACACCACCAGAACGTCAATCTTCCTTCACCTGGAACCACAGTGGGGTATTTTAACTGGATGTCTTTATCAGATCTCTGCTGACAGCCTGTCAAAGCATTCCTGGGGAATGACTCATTTGCAAATAGCTTTCCTACCTTTCCCTTCTCTCTTCACTCCCTGTCTCCTTAAATTGCATGCTATAAATAGCGCTTGAAGAAGCAGAGTTTGAAAAGCAGTGCATTTCATATAAATCAAGGGTAGGATGCTGCCACAGCTGGAATTTCCTGCAGGAGAAGGTGGATCCAAGGTGATTTTTGTACAGATCTGAGTGTGGCTGCCATAGTCCATCAAGTCAGTGACCTGTCCTGCCTGCTGCCACACTTGTGGTGGTGGCTGGTTATCTCACTGTCCATTTTCCATGTCATTCCTGGGAGGAAATTTTCTTTCCAGTACTGAGTATTTCTTGTTAAGCCATTTAGCAGTTGTAGTACATGAATTCATCTCATGAATTTTTATCTTAGACAGTGTGGGAATCACACTGTTAATCAGTACTAGGAAATATATTTGGTGCTGACTGTTAATAATGCCCTGATATGACTTCTCATATCATGACAGACTGAAAATTAAATTCCCACACCAAGGAAAAGTCTCCTAAACTTTCTTTGCATTTCAATCCTGTTTTCAAGTCTAAACCCTGTGAAGAACTGGTTTTTACTGAAATTTCCCCTTTGCATCAGAGACCAAGAACAAGCCAGTTTTTATTAAACACACTTTCAGAGGATGTGAATTCTGTATCAGTGGAGAAGGAGTGATGTTCAGCAAAGGGCTTCCACCATTCTCCTCTGACTTCTTCTGTGTTCCTCCCCAACCTTTGGCTCATCTCCTTGCACTGTCTTGGAGGAGCCCTGACACACAGGTATTTCCAAACTAAGACAAATCATCCCCCAACACGCAGCTCTTAGATCTTTCGTGCTGCTAATGGTGCAAAATTGGACTAATCTTTTCTCTCTCACACATCCACGCTCTGTAAATTGAGTTCAAATGATTTGGAGGAGCATAAACCAGTCTGGCACCGCTCTCATGAATATCTGATCAGCCTTAAACACTTTGAACTGAGGGACTTTGCAGAAGCAGAGACTTGCTTTTAGTGTTTCTGAATTTCCTATATAGAAATTATCAGAAAGAACAATGCAAAGAATCAAGAAAGAACCAGTTATCTGTTATCTCCATACACCACCAAGAATTCTGCCAGTGATGGAGCTCCCTGTACATATAGGCAACACTGAGAGCAGCTAATTGAAGTGGCCAGAGATGAATTAAAAATATATTAACTTATCCATATCATGGCCTTTTTTCTTTATAACCAGTTTTAGTTGGCAAAGGTTAGCTTTAGCCTTAGGAGGTGAGTTTTCCTCTGTAGTCAGCGGAGGAGGAAAGGGCAATTTGGAACAAAAGGCTGACAGAGGTGCTGATAAATCAGCCTGAAGCTGCTTAAAAAGAAAGTCAGGATGAAAGCTGATAAACATAGAACCAACACATGGTTTGGCTTTATGACTGGATTTCTTGTAAAAATGTCATGCCTCTAGTGAGGATTTAAGCCTTTGCAGGGCAGGGGGACTTTTTTTCTGTTCAGCCCCTGCGCTCAGCATCTACTGCCAGAACTGTGTCCCAAAAAATTGTAGAGGTGACACTAAAAGGCTGCAGGACCACAGCAAGCTGTGCTCTTTCCACTGCCCAGAAATACTATGTTGCAGTCATGTCTGCTTATATTCTGTGATCAGACAACTGACCACAGCAAGAGGATGTGCTGTTAGCAAGGATGATTTTATGTTCTCTGTTAATCTGGTTGCAATTCTGGTGCCTAAACACAGATAGCATTGCCCTTGGAGATGCTGTGTAGTAACCCAGATGGCCTCTGTCCCAGAGAAGCTGTGGCTGCCCCATCCCTGGAGGTGTCCAAGGCCAGGTTGGATGAACTTGGAGCAACCCTGGATAGTGGAAGGTGTCCCTGCCTGTGGTAGGGAGGACCAGAACAAGATGGTTGTTAAAATCCCTTCCCACCAAAACCATTCTGATTCTATGAACAAGTCAGAAAACACTTTTAGTCATATGAGTGAGTTTTCTAGAGCTCAGTGAAGGCATTCCTTACCTCCTCCTGCTTACAAAATTCTTCCTTGAAAACATAATTTCTGGTTGTGGCTTCTGTCTGAAAACCAGCTCATCACAAAAGCAGAAGCAGCCACTATTATTTTTTTTCAGCTTTGCTGGAAGGATCATCTGCTTTCATCTTGAACAAAATCTAAGTTGCATCACTCTTTGGGGGAAAGCGTATTTTCAGATTTCTCTTGGTGAGAAATCTCAAAAATCCATCTTGACAAAGGACAGGATCTGGCCCTTGCACAGGGATAATTTTAGCAGAGACAACACTGCTGCTGCTGCCAGTAAATAAAGACCAGCAGGGAGGCAGGACCTTCACTGAAACAAAAAGTACCATGAATAAAATCTAGAAGGGTAAAGAGTAGGGAGGTGAGAGCACTGGTTTGCTTACAAAGCAGGGAAAGCAGATTGAAAATAAATGGTAAATTTTAGAAACTGCTGAGACCGAATCTGAGGCCACAAATAGGTCTAAAAACTTGGTGAGAGCTCGTTTGAGCAAACGTAGTCCCAAATGAAAGAGGTGAGGTGAAAGTGTTCAAAAGAGGCTTTATTTTAGTAAGTGCTTATTCAGGCACAAATTAAGATAAATGTGAATGAGATATTGTTGAAAGGATACAATTGCTTAACAAGTGGTGGAAGGGATTTTTAATCTGAATTTTTTAGAAGTCTAAAGAGACACAAGAATGATGTTATACGTAGGCATTTACATTGTAGGCAGAGAATATAAACAGTCCCATCAATTACTTAGTGATATTATGAAGAAATTTACTGTGGAGGTGGTGAGGCACTAGCACAGGTTGCCCAGAGAAGCTGTGGCTGCCCCATCCCTGGAAGTGTTCCAGGCCAGGCTGGATGGGGCTTGGAGCAACTGGGGATAGTGGAAGCTGCCCCTGCTCGTGGTGGGGCTTTGGAATGAGATGATCTGTAAGGTCTGTGTCAAGCCAAAATCTTCCATGGTTCTATGATTCTTTGTTTGATTTAACAAGGAGTTAATTTTTTAAAGAGTTTTGCAGGCTGGAGTGCAGCTCGTTCCTTTCCATGGTGTCCACATTCTGTTTGTGATACAGAAAAGGACAATTCACCAGCCAGAGTAAATGAACTGTTCCTGGTAGGATTCATCCCATGTGACTCTGCACATCATTGGAGACTGTGTTTGACTTCATCTGTCACCAACAGAGATAAGAGAGAGTGGCACAGGGACATCAGGGACAGCAGAGGTGGCTGTTCCCTGCCAAGACTCGCCTCTGTATTCTTATTCCCCTGAGAGATACATAATTCTGCTGACATTTCCTATAAGGAAATCCTTTTCTTTTTGCTTTTTGCTGGCAGCATCATATCAAGGCAAATCCAAACAGATCATGCTTTGTGGCAGAAAGATAAAAAGAGAAAAGGCTTTAATTAATGTTAAGATATTTCAGAGAAAAGAAAAAGTGAGAGACTCTTGATGAAAACTCATTATGTCAGTCACGGTGTGGTTTATGCCTCGGTTCCACAATCCTTCTCTCATCTGGGATTTTGAGTCAGTTAGCAGGTCATGGGTTTGTCTGATGAGGATGATTTCTAATTGTCACCCTGGATCAAATTCAGGATCTAGCAAGAACATTGTCTGCCTCCAGTTAACCTGACTACAAAGGAAGTGTACAAATCCTCGGATGTTGATACAAGATTCCTGAGGTCAGGCACAGAGATTTTTTTCTGAGTTTTTAGAGTCTAGTTTAAGACTTGACGTCTGAAGGCTTTTATTTAGGCTAAAGTTTTTTGTTTTTTTTTTTTTTAATTTTTGGTTTTCATCTCTAAACTTTGGCTGTTTTCGTTATCCATGAAAAATGATTTTCACTGAGGTTTGCAAATGTCCAGTTCTTACTTCAGTGGTGCCTTGTGAGAGTCTGTTCCACTGTGACAAGTGGTTCATTGTCTGTGAAAGCTTTTATTTCCTCCTACATTTTATTTTCCCTTTGCCCATATCAGATATCCTTTTCTTTTGTTATGCAAAGGTCAGCAGAAAAACTCCCTCTCACCTTCATATCCCAGCTGGTTTTGAATAGGAATATTTAAGTGCTAAAATGAGGAGGAACAGAGAGCTCAACACTTTCTACAACCAACCCTGAACACTCTTTCAAGCTAAATTACATCTTGTGGTTCTCAAAAATCCTCCTTTTTTCTGCTAATTGTGTCTGCTTCCCTCTGACTGGGATATTTGCTCAATAATTTTGTTTTCTACAGTTGCTCCACCATCTGGTGCATTTGTACCATGCATTTACTGGTCTGATTGAAAGAACTGTGGGAAATTTGTTCCACACTCACTACACCTACCTTGAATAAGCTCTATTTAAGCCATTTTTTATTATGTTTACAGGTACCTGCAGCTTTCTCTCCTTGTCAACCTGAAAGCTTTGCACATCAAACCAAGAGGCTGTGCTGTCTTGAAATATTTGCACATCTTTAAGGGGATATAGCTTCAAAAATATATATAGTTGGACACTTACAGCTACTTCTGAAATAAAAGTAGTACTTCTGTTCCCAGAGATTCACTTCACATTTTCACCCCAGGAAGATTCTGGAGTAAAAACTAACCACAATCACTTGATTCATGACTCCCAGAATCACTGGGTTCTGCAGTTGTGTTAGGTTAATTTTAAATGGCAAAGTCCATAAATAAATAAATTTGGGATCAGGTCTCCTCTGTGTGCTCTGTGCTATCTGCTCACCCAAGTGACTTCTGTGTCTGTACCACAGAGTTGATGGAATGACAGAGGTCTCAAAGATATTAATTTCCTGTTATTTTTACTAAAATAGGTGGAAAAGTAGAGATGTTATTGAGCTGTTAGACTGAGCAGAGAGATTCCATGAGTGTCCCTCCTGACAAGAGCCCAGCCCTCACAACTCGTAACAGGACCTGCACAAACAATGCTCTGCTGGTTCCTCTGCTCACACAACACACCACAAAACTTCTGGTTTAGAAAGCTGCTCACAAGCAGCCCAAACCCTAAATATATAAAAAATTCAGACATGAGATGGCAGAGAAGAAGGACCAACCCCCAGAAATCCACTGTGTTTACCATTATTTAAAATCTCATGTTTTTTAGCTAAACCTGTGATGGGAGCTGGGCTTTGATGATCCTTGTGGGTTCCTTCCAACTCAGGGCGTTCTAGGATTCTCTGGTTTTATGGGGAGGATGGGAAAAAACTGATGGCTGGATGTTGAATTCTGGGAATCTGTGTCACTGAATCTCTCTAACTGATCATGGAAATGCAATGCTGCATTACTGTTTTTTATGGCTGAGGCAGCCTAAAAATAGGATGTGTTGAGGAGAATAGGGTTTGTCATGTCATCCCATGACAAACATGGAAGACAGCTCTGAAAGAAGAAAAAAAACTAAAATGAAATACTCTCAGGGCTACCCAGGGGCTCTTGAAATTCATCTGAAAAATAATCCTACATAAGGACAAGATATTATTGCCACACTGTGTAACATAAAGTCTCTTGCTAAGATTTGCACAACTCACTGCCTGATCCTGGCAAAATGCTCTCCTACGTGCCAGGAAATCAACATGTATTCAGCAGTGACTATCAGCAATATCTTTTCTTTCCCCAGCAGCACAATTAGAGGTTCATTATATTCTTTCCACTCCTCTAATGAAGCAACCAAAGAGTTCGATCTAGTTACAGAAGGGCAGTCACATAAGCAGCTAAGTTAGGCAAAGTCCAATTCAAACTAAATTTCCAATTTATTTATTTGACTTCAGAGCTCCCCCATGAGACATTTACATGCCAAGAGTTCATCTCTTGGTATGACAAATACTAGTCCATGCTGTTTTTTGTATCCCTAGGACGCTGGTCTGTACACTTGTGTTTTCAGTGGAAGTTAAACATTTAAGGAGAATGCTACAGGGAATAGATTTTGGCTGTTCTTCCACATCTGCCCTGTGGAGCTGGGGAAATATTTGCAAGGTTAACTTCAGAAAAGATTGGGAAGCATTCAGATGGTGCAGGGATGGGAAATAGATAAATAAACTGTATAGAGAGAGGCACAAATTGCATTTAACAGCTGAGCCAATGAATCAGCGTTGTTAGAATACATTTGATTTTCTGTGTGCACAGCAATTAAAGGAAATAGCTTGCAGGTGAATATAGAGGGGATAGATACAGGTCTCTGCACAACAATGATGGCTGATATAATGAAGATCTAATGAGAACAAAATTGAGATTCAGAGTTACAGATGGTGTTCCTTTCCATCACTATCTGGGACATTATTTTCTTCAAGGATCTGCAGTATCATTTTTCTGTGGTGCTTTAGAGCAGACCCAGCTGTCAGCAGGGCTGGATATATAAAATGGCTGGGGAGTGTGTTAGGTGATTATACCATCCAATTTTAGCTGGCTAAAAGCTAAGAGCTTTTTCTAAGTCAGCTGTCTGGTGTCCCTGTAGTTTTGGTGGAAATAGACACCTCAAGAAGACAATAATTTAATCTACTCTTAGCACCCAACTCAAAGCTTTAGATCCTGAAAACCCTACAGAATTTTTGCTCAGCTTTGAGGACTTTAAATTATCAAGCCATCCCAGATTTTGTCAATAGTGTGTCCCATCTGTTTTGTTTTTTTTTTTCTGCAAATGGGCACATGGCATAATTTCTACCGGAAATCTGAAAAAAGGACAGGACAAGAGCAAATGGCCTCAGGTTGCATCAGAGGAGATTTAGATTGGATATAATGAAAAGTCTCTTCACAGAAAGGGTAGTCAAGCACTGGAACAGGCTGCCCAGGGAAGCAGTGGACTCACCATCCCTGGAAGTTTTCAAAAACCGTGTGGATGTGGCACTTGAGGAAAGAGGTCAAGGGGATACATGGTAGGCTGCTGGGTTGGAAGCTGGACTTGGTGATGATCTCAGAGGTTTTCCAACCTTAACAATTATATGAAATATATGAATGTATTTGAGTTGTTCAAGAGGATGAAGAAACTGGTGATTCTTTCAGTTGTCCTCTCTGTTGTCATCTATCTCAGAATATACCTAAGGAAGGCTCGGTGATCACACAATTAGAATTATTATTTTCTAACTCAGGGCAATGGTTGGAGTATTTCCATGAGATGTCAGAGACACGTTAAAAATTTATATTTCTATAAAAATGTTACTATCCTGTTATTATTTCCAGAGATCACATACCTTGCACCACTCTGATCAACAAGAGACTGAAGCAAATATGAATTTTGTGTGGCTGCCTGTGTGCTTGCCACAAAGCTAAATTCATCCTTGGCCAAATACCTCTTCTTCACAAAATGTCTCTGGCTTGGTGCTGAGAAAGAACCAGCTTCCACTTTTATGAGCAGCTGCTGCTGTCTAAAAACCTGTGGAGATGTCGGACTCAGCAGCTGTTTTGTGGTGGCAACTGTCCTCACCTTCTTGTGGCTGCTGCTCCCTGCTTTTCCTTGGGTCTTTTGGGCTCTGATGGGCTGCTGAAGAGCTCAGAGATGCAAAGAGGAAGGTCTTGAACATCTCAGTCTACTTCAGTTACCAGCTGGAGCTTAATTTTGGCTCCTTCTGCCTGATGGGAGGCCATGAGTCTCTACCATGTGCTGTGCACTGTCTGAATGGTGTCTCTGTATTCGCTATTCTTACCTCAGCTGGTGGGGAGCCCATGTTTGGATCAGGCTGAAAAGCTGCTGTTTTTTCCTTTCTGGGATTGCAGGCATCAGGTTCTGACATTTTTTGATTCCTTACAGTGATGTCTTAGTGTTGGAGTCTGAGATACAGTGTGTATGCCCTTGTTTTTAATACTTAGTT